>NC_139352.1:57948035-58213035 GCF_055883805.1 Amblyomma maculatum
TACTTTGGCCATCTGGTAAGAAGAGAGGAGTCGCTGGAGAAAGATTTGATGTTGGGAAAGGTTGAGGGCCGCCGGAGAAGGGGTAGGCAGCGAACGCGATGGCTAGATGGCACCCTCGAGGCACTGCAGATGAAGTTATGTGATGTTAGGAAGATAGTGAGAGACCGGAAAGCGTGGCGTGACATGGTCCATAGGGTCACGAAGAGTCGGATACGACTGAACTGAACTGAAGGGAGCAACATTGCCTGCTGACTGTTTTCTCTATTAAAAATTTTGTCGAATAGACGGGACCTTCTGCGTAAATGCGATTTTCTCAGTGTTTTTCGATGCAGTAAAATACTGATTTTTCTTCTGTCAGGCAGTTTTGCTTGCGACCTGCAAATCGCTGAAATAAGCTCAATAATGAAGATTTATATTACGACCAAAGGCCTCAAGAAGATTAAAAGCTGGAAAACCGTCCATATGAGGTTACGGTATGCGAATCCGCTAATCACCATGTTCGTTTTCTTTTGCCTGCAGATTAAGGCTAGAAACTGCCACACAATGACTAGTTGGATAACCACAAAGTAGAACAGCGCAAGTTACACAATTACAACAATGCGAAGACGAGACAGGTAGAGGGCTGACTTAAATACCACAGTGCCAAAAAAATAAATGCGCAGTTGTGAGTGACCGTTGTACGTCTCGTTTTCGCTTTGTTGTCCTTGCTTAGCTTGTACTGTTCGCCCTTGTGGACAGTGGCTTAATCAGGGGAGATGCTTCGGTCTCAGAAAAGCCTCCGAAATTTTGCACCGCTACGCCCTCTCCGGCTTGTTTCGATCTGTTTTCCTTTTTGTTCGCGATTTTTTTCCCAGTGGTGTATATGACACTACCCTCTAAAAATATTGCTAGCGACGCTACTGTTTCGGACAGTCGTGTTTATGGTTTCATTTTAATACATTCCTACTATAGGCGTAATAAAACATCAAAATAAAGAAGAGGAAACAAAGCAGAAAAAAGAAGCCACCGCTAGATATTGCGATGGTGGGCCTGGTGTCTATATATAGGTGCGCTAGAACTCGGTATTCACTTCGGTTTCAATATCAGGTCGCGCATGCTTATTACTGTACACTCATAACTTTACGAAAGAGACCGCCCAACACAGACATGAACCCTTTTTTTAAGCAATCCTTCGGAACGTGACGACATGATCTATGAGTCGGCTGTCTGAGTCGAGATCCAAGAATTCTAGTGGATTCATTTCCCTCCTCAAAAGTGCTGCCTACGTTGGCTACTCCTGCCAACTTGGGCGCACTTCAGAGTTTCCTTGAAACACAGTAATAAATATGTCAGTGTGCAATAGGTGGCAGGAAATAGGAAATATCTTCAACAACTTCTTTATAATTCATATATGTATTTGGGGTTTTTGCCTTCGCTACAGTCAACAACCATCGCGGATGACAAGATGTGCAGTAAATAATGCGTGCAGCGTTTACACGCGGCCAAAGCAAAACCGCGCTCCAGGCTGAGGAAGTCTCTAAAATATTTTTACGCGGAAGAAGGAAACACAATAGAGGAAAGGCGGAATGAGCATATTTGTCTTACACACCGTTTATTTCTCTTTTCTTCTTTCCATTGCTTGTATTTTTCCTTTCAATCTCATATTCACTTCGACAACACACGGGATGAGCACTTCCTCGCTCACTTCAATTTTTCAGACGCATTGTTTTATTCAAGTAGCGACCACGGTCATAGCGTTCACCGGTCCGACGAAGAATGCGAAGCAGGCTTCTCCAAGAGCCATGCATGAAAAAGGTGCTTAGATTATGTATAGAAGAGGTGTGCGCGGGCATACGGCGCCCTAGGGCGCTATGGTCCTCTTACAGGACTATCGTTGAAAGGCATGTGCCACGGCCGACGCTGCCGGAAACCACCACTGAAGAGCTCAAAAAAGCGCTCACCAAGCGCGAGGGTAAAGAAAATTACTCCTGCCATAGCGTGGTGCATATATATTTTCTCTGCAGCTCCTCTATTTTTTAGGACCAGATTGAAGCGCATAATGTTCCTGCAAGATAGAACAATGCAAATTCAAGATAAATACAGTATGATTGCTTCTAGCTGTCGCACGGTTTAAAATGTATCAACTCAGCGATAGCCGACTCTTGAAGAAATCATATAAATTAGCGAAACACAGAGGGGAGGGGCGAAGCTCCAGTGAAAACACCCGTCGTCAATGTTTTCTGTTCACTGGAGCCTCCGAACGAAAGAGAAAGAATCGAGAGAACGGCTTTCTTGGGCTGGTTGGTTCATGCTGAACGACACAAAGAAACAGCGCTAACAGACGGGACGAGTAGAAAGGCAAAACACGCGTGCGTGTCTGTCTCGCAGGCGCATGCACACAGACACATGCAGCGCATGTCACTGTCTCGCCTTTCCACTCGTCCCGTCTGTTGGCGCTGTTTCTTCGTTTCATTGAGAAAAATGCGGTCTAGTACTAACCGTATAGGAACGCTAGCATGGCTTGATAATTGAGAAATATGAAAAAAATCTATATTCCAGTGCCAGACTGCTATGAGAGAAGAGTCGGACAGGAAATGTTATGTTAGAAATGCTAGAATATAAATGTTATTGTGTATGAAGTTTACCGTCCCGAGGTGACATCGGCTGCAAGAAGCGCCGTATTTAGTATGGGGCTCTGGTTATTTCGGTTGCTTGGGCGGATCCTCATATAATATTCATGCCTGTTTACACATTCTCGTGCTACCGTTCAAGACTATTTTTCGAAATACCGGTTTGCTGGACGCCGCGATGAAGGGCATTTACGCAAGAATTAAGGTGCTCGCATTGCAAAATTCCCGCTTCAAGCGCTTCGCTTGTTTATGTGTGGCTCATGTTTTTAAAGCTAAGCAATCATTTTTTAATACCATGCTCCCTGAAATGCTACGCAAAAACCCTCGTCAATTCTGGAGATGTATCAATCCTAACCCTAGCAATCCAATAACACTTCATGATGATGATATGGCTACAATTGCGGAACATGATGTTGCTGAAGTATTAAATATGACCTTTAGTTCTGTATTTACTCGTGAACCAGGTGGGGACCTACCGGACTTTCCATCCTTTGGTTTTCCTGCTATGCCCGATATATCATTCGAACTCCACGGCATTGTTAAATTAATTGATTCTTTGAAACTAACATCATCAGCAGGTATTGATTATATTAACGCAAAGGTACTAAAAGATACAAAACATATCACAAGTGTCCTGTTGTCTCATACCTTTCAGCAATCGCTTTCATCAGGCATTGTACCGCACGACTGGAAAGTAGGTAAAGTCCTTCCAGTACCAAAAAAAGGGCCTTCATCTTCCCGTCATAATTACCGTCCTATATCCACTACTAGCGTCCCGTATAAACTAATGGAACATGTAATCTTTTCTCACGTTATGAAATTTCTTTTATCTGTTAATTTCTTTCACGCCAGCCAACATGGTTTTATAAAGGGCTTTTCTTGCGACACACAGTTAGCCCTATTTATTAATGACCTAAGCTCCAACCTTGATCACAACATTCTAGTGGACGCCCTCTTCTTAGATTTCGAAAAGGCGTTTGACAAAGTTCCCCACCGGCGGCTTTTTTTGAAACTTTCACGGCCTAATCTCAATTCCTTGGTACTTGACTGGCTTTGTAACTTTCTAACTAACCAGCAACAGTTTGTTCTCGCTAATAAATGCTCTTCTTCTCACTCCTCTGTTATATCTGGGGTACCTCAGGGCACAGTCCTGGGGCCCCTGCTTTTTCTTATCTATATAAACGACCTGCCAACTGACATATGCTCTAACATACGCCTATTTTTTTACGATTGTGTTGTGTACCGTCCGATGATCACCAACAGAGATCGCCAACTTCAATCTGACATTGATCGCATTTTAACTTGGTGCAGTAAATGGCTCATGTCTCTTAACGTGAAAAAAACTTCTTTACTTTCTTTTCACAGGCGTCCCTCTGAACCACCTTTTAAGTACCTAATAGCTAATTCAGAAATTGCAGCAGTAACCACATATAAATACTTTGGCCTTCACTTAACACATGATCTAAGTGGACATACCACGTAACTCAAATTTCTAAAGAAGCAAATCGAGTTCTGGGGTATTTTCGACGAACACTACGTCTAGCACCACCATCGTTAAAATCACTAGCCTATGTAACATTTGCACGGCCAAACTAGAATATGCATGCGCTATTTGGGACAATAATCAACTTTCTAACACGCTAGAAGCAATACAAAACCGCACCGCTAGATTCATCTTCTCTGCATATTCTTATCATGAAAGCGTAACGAAACTGAAATGCAATGCTCATTTATCAAATTTAGCTAACCGGCGTAGCATCGCAAGACTATCTCTTTTTCATAAATTCTATTATCATCTTTCGCACGAATCTGCTATCATTCCTGCATACCGCATCTCCAGCCGCACGAACCACGAAAAGACAACCCATCCTCCGCAAGCCCGCACATCTGCGCATCTATATTCGTTTTTCGTTCGCACAGCAAAAGACTGGAATGACTTGCCTGCCGATGTCGTGCTCCATACAGACCCATCAATGTTCAAAGCATCACTCGAAGCAATATTATGCCCTGTAACCCACTCCATCATGTAATACCCCTTCAATGGTGCCTTTGAGGTTGAAATAAATAAATAAATAAATAAATAAATAAATAAATAAATAAATAAATAAATAAATAAATAAATAAATAAATAAATAAATAAATAAATAAATAAATAAATAAATAAATAAATAAATAAATCTATGCTTGCGATTTGTGCGATGCGGTGTGCTAGTTTAATTCTGAAGAAGCACCTCGAACGTTCATTTTCTCGACGCCAAAGGGCGCTCACAGCTGAGAAATTCCATACAATCACTCTGGCTGGGGGATTGAACCCGACTGCTGCGTTTCGATGAAGACAAAACGAAGAGGCGTCCATGTGCTGTGTGATGTCAGCGCATCTTAAAGATCCCCAGGTGGTCGAAATTACTCCGTAGTCCTCCACTACGGTTCCTCTTGCTTTAATTGCGTTTTCACTTGCAACTTCCTCCCTTCTCTTGGGGCGCGATCAGGTGTCTTTAGAGAATTGCGGCAGATATCGTGTCTTTCCTTCAATATAATCAATTTGCAATTTATGCGCGCTTCACACGTTTCAGCTCTGAGGCGGAGCGGCCACAGATCGATGCACCCAGTTATAGAGCGGCGGCATGTAACAGCTGCGGATGCCGTGGGTGTCACTGGGTAGTGTTATACAATCACATGGTAAACCGGTCTGAGCAGTATCACTGTATCACTTTGGATGTATCAATTTGTATATAATTTTCAAATACTTTATTTTAACAATACCGGCCGCGCATGAAATTTTCGAGCTTGTATTGAATTCCTACTTTTTTTGTTTTTACCATATTGTGTCCGTCGGTTTTGCCCCTTTTGACTGCTTTTGCTGTACTAGTAATATTTTCCATAAGTTTACACATCCATCCATAGGAGGTCCCGATAGAGCCTTGAGCTCTGGGACCTCCTTCTGTATTATATATGTGATACCTGTTTTCATGAATAAACAAACTTCCTTCTTCTTCTTCTTAGCAGTCGTGTGTCGGATCGAGCTCCCTCAACTTTGTCGTTTTCTCTGTCTAGGTTTCAAGTCCACTGATAGACGGAGATGTCAGCGCACGTTAAAGTTCCCTAGTCGGTCAAAATTACACTAGAGCCCTCGACTACGGCTCCTGTTTCTCTCTTTCCACTTTCATTCACACCTTCCTTCCTTCTCTTACGCTTAGTAAGGCTCCGGTTCAGGTGTTCTCAAAGGAGGCTACTTCTTTTATGTTATTTTTTCCTAGTGACCTGTATATATTGCGTGCTTCAGCGATAAACCCCAGTTGCGAGTTGGCGCTTGTCTGTGTCTTCCCTTCGTTTCCTTCTTGCGCTATTTTTTCATCATAAAAAATAGCGGCCTGTTAAACTATCAGGGCGTCTCATGGAGTCTCCGTACGCAGCATGCAAGTGAACCACGCAACGTTTTCGCCCTGCTCATTCAGGACAAATCTGTTAAACAACGGTGGCTTACGGCGCTCGCTCCAAGGCTGAATTGATTTCTTACTTTCGGAGCCAAGTCTTAGCAAGCAACTCGCTACTTTCCGAACGAGGGACGATCATATCTTAACAAATTATAGCCGAAGATGCATCCTCATCACGAGCTAATCAAACGACTTGCTGATTAATTTACAAATTGAAGGACAGATTGATTAGTCAGTCGAATGTGTAAATTGTATCTCTTAAGTATGCGTCAGAAGGACCCTTAGAGAGCTATTTAAAGCTATGGTCATCAATCTTTTTTTTTTTTTTAAGTCCCGCAGTCTAAACTTCCAAGACAAATACTCTTCTCGAGTCATTTCAAACCGATTAGCTGCACGCGAAAGCGACGCACCTGGTGACCACAACTACTATCCCAAGAGCTTTGTCCTAGAAAGAAGATGGATTTCAGTTTACGCCATTGCCGCAGTGTGGAATGTTTTATTCCAAACAAAGCCGCAACCATCTGTCAAAACAGAAATCGAAAGCAAGTGACATCACTGCGTGAAGTTTGCATGTATTTCAGTCCTCCACTTTAGAGATTGCCTTGGAGGTCAAAAGGTCAAAAGGTAAAGAGCAACGAGCGGCACTTCCGCGGGTAGATGCAGAAAACTCTGTAACGGCGAGTCTCCCTCATTTATCTCGCAGTCGCGGGCCAAGACTTCCTGAATTCGAGAATGTTTTCTCGCCTACTTTAGACATAAATCAGCGTGATTGCAAGCGATACAAATGCGCCATCAGATCCCTCTATCACGTCTGGCATAAATTCCACTCTCTCTGTCGATGCTGCGTAGGCACGCATGGCTGCTCTGGTCACATTGTCTGACAGGACATTCTTCTGGGTATTTCTGTCATTGAGTATTTTTTTTCTTTTATTGTTTTTTTTCTACGTAAAAAAAATCATGTTTTCTAAAAACAGAAGTGCTTCTCTTTGTTCCTGTATTTTGCGGGATGTATCTTGTTTTAAAAACGACAACGTATGAACTGTGGGGTTTGGGGCTTTGCTTTCATCTTGTTTTGTTTGCCTCTAGTCTTTGTGTAAAGATTATCTATAAAAACATTTTTGAAGGCTACATGCACTAACCAAGATGACACATCGACACCGCTAGCTTAAATGCGATTCTGGTATTTACTATCCGTTTTTTACCCTAGATATTACCTGTTTAAACTACCTGTTCCATGGTATTTGAAAAAATACCTGAAACACTTTTGAACAAACAGCACCAGTTCTTAAAATGTTTCTTTTGAAAACACTGTATGAAGCTTGTGTTCTATTGCTTAAATTCGTGTTGTCAACGGTGAAGAAGGAACATACAGAAAATAAAACTTTATCTGCCACAAAGGTTTTGCACAGATACTGATAAACATAATTGCAGCGGCATAGCACTCGTGTCAGGAGTAAACCCGCAAAAATGGTGTCGAAATTTTTGACCGTCCGAACAGTAGGTCAGGAGAAGGCCAATATTTCTTATTGTTCTGTATTATAGTAGTTCGTCTTCGTATCCGACTTCACACCACAAAAGATGTCGCAAGGATTCCAAGACATTTGTTTTTTCATCAAAGGGATGAAACAAAGACAGAAATAAAGAGTGAATTGTGTTCGAAAAAAATCGAGAACCCAACGCTGTTTTGTTTTTCTTTGATATGGGGAACCTGATAGCGCCAGCTGTGTTGTGCTTCACTTTTCACCTCCCGTCAAAGCACTAGTGGCGGATGTGAAGCTGTGCCTACAAGTGCCCGAGTACATTAGACATGACTGCGGATCGCATAACCTTGGTATTGTACATTTTGGGCCGCAATGTTCGTTTAGAAAAGCTTAAACCTGGTCGAGTTAGTATGCATTCATACTAGAGAACAACGTTTGTCGCGTCCTTGTCCCGCCTTGGTTTCGCTGTTCACCAGTATGAAGGCAATGCTAATTTTTCTTCGGTTAAACTACGCTCATAAGGTTGTTGTTAAGCTTTAGCACTCAAGATTTTGTTATGGGGTGGCAAGCCGATGAATACAGGAGAACATAAAGAAGAGAGATGATGTTCGATGACTGTGAGAATAATTTTAATGTCTTGCGGCGCGCCTAGAGCGAGCGCTCCTGCCTGCGCCACTGACAGCTTCTTCCTCGTCCGTAACAATATCATCACAATCTAGACATTTGTAAGTTGTATGCTTAGTAGAGTGTGATAATCCGAATTAGTTGAGCCTATTTGTTTCTGGCGTGGAGCGTGCTTAACCTTTGTAAAAATTGCTGTAAATTAGAAGTATTCGTATACCTGACAAAAGCAAAATAAGCAAGTGCTTGCAATCTGGTCCTTGTTGGGAAAAAAATTTAAACCGGGACAATTTTTTTTTCTTGTACAACTTGTGCGAGAAATGTTTTGCACGTTACTTGAGCAACAGTTGTAAGATGCTCAAATTCGAATACCCGAGCCTTTCCCGCTTTCAACCTACATTTTCGTCAAATATGTTATCGGGCAGTTTGGCGTCTCAGCAGCAACGTCATGTAGTCACTTTTCTTAGATGCTCACTTGTGCTGCCACATAAAATTAACGTTATGTACAGCTCAAAACGCATGAAGAGCTCATTCCTTTCCTGCACCCAGTAAAATATTAAACGAAAATCTCAAGGTCCACCATTTATTTCAGAAATTGACTGTAATAAACCTCTCTCCTTTATGTACACACAAATTGTTGTGATCATTTGAGGCGGCATCCGTGAGAGTGGGTCACATATATTTCTGCTTCATAAAGAGATTTTATAAAATTCCTCCTGCCGCTGAGTACGCGGAAGTTGCGG
This sequence comes from Amblyomma maculatum, assembly GCF_055883805.1. Taxonomy (NCBI): domain Eukaryota; kingdom Metazoa; phylum Arthropoda; class Arachnida; order Ixodida; family Ixodidae; genus Amblyomma; species Amblyomma maculatum. The sequence continues at coordinate 57,956,924 of NC_139352.1, forward strand.
CACTCTGCCTCTGATGCGACGAGTTTAGGCATTTCCATCGCAATTTCCCGTACCGTCAGAAGCTTACGTAGTAATACTTTGGCCATATGCCACATTGGACAAAAAAAAGAGGATGCGCGAAAGGAACGATCACTTAAGAGCAGAACTTTCTTTGCCCAGTATGAACCAACTCGCTCAAGAGCAAGTTCTAATATGCCCATTATGGAAAGACCAGGGGTTGTCAACAAAAGCTCAGCTTTAACCGAAGTCCTAGACTTGCCTGCAAGACCTGGCAGTAGGCTCATCTGACTAGTAATCCAAGAATTCTAGGGGATTCTAGGGGATTTGATTCTGCTCTCAAAAGCCGTGCCCAATTTGGCACCTCCTGAAAGCATGGGTAGACTTTAGGATTTCCTTGACATGGAAGAATTAATATCACAGTTCGGAAAAGAGGGTACGATGTAAGGAATATTTTCAACACCTTCATAATTAACCATTCTGTTTGCGATTTTCCCCTTCGCTGGAGGCGATATCTTTCCCGATGGCAGGACACGATGTAAATAACGTCTCTGAGGTTTACTAGTGGCAAACCAACGTCATTCTCCGGCCCGAGACTCTTTCTGAAATAGTAATTTCGCGAGGAAGTTGTAAACACAAGAAAGGCGACTCGAAATGTGATATAAGGAACCGCACGTTTTTTTGTTTCCTTTTTTTATGGTTTTTACATTTATTTCGAGAGCCGCGGGTCTTCCGCATTTCATTGCATGTACACATTTTTGCTGACTTGCAGTTTTCGTCGCAATTTTTTATTCATCGGAAGTGGCGGCTCTGGTCATTGCATTCACCTTATATATGAACGAATAAAAACGCGCTGCTCCAAGAAATATCAACCAAGCAATGGTTAGAAGATGTTTTGTAAAGGTGCACGTAAGCAAGCAGCAGCCTGATGCGCTTCCGTCTTCTCACCCGCCTATCCGTTTAAAGGCGCTCGCTGTAAACGATGCTGCCGCAAACCGCCTCTGGTGGAAAAACAACTCACCCGTCGAGAGAACAATTAGAATTTTTATAGCCTGCGTGTCATTATGTATTTATTTTCTCTCCAACTTCTATATATATTTCACAACGGTCCATAACGGCGCCAACACGTATAGTGTTCCAACTAGACCGGGAAGCGCGCATTCCAGAAAAACTGCACTTGATACCGTATGTTTGATTCTAGACATTACACGGGCTGGAATGTACAACTCAGCGATAAGCGACTGTTTGAAGATCACAAAGATATATTAAGCACAGAGAGGATGGGCGGAGTTCCAGCAAGAACACTGTCGTAGATGTTTTCCTTGCTGGGCGAGGGCCTCTGAACGAAAACGAAAATGCGGTCAAGTACTACAACCAGGCATGAACGATATCATTGCTTGATAATCAAGAAATAAGTAGATAAAATGAGTGCGAGAGTTCATTTTCGCACTGCTATGGAGGAAGGGGTGACATAAAGTGCTATTAGATATTAAGTTCAACGTCCCAAAGCCACGTCGCCTGTGATGAACACCGTATTTAATAAATGTGGTTCATCTGACCGATTGGGCATGACCTCCTGCATTTTTTATTTCCGGCCATTTGCTCCGGCTGGGAGGCTTGATTGGGACGGCACGGTCATTTCTTCGTCGAGGACGTCTAGAGCAACGTGACTTGGCAAAGTTGTCGTAGCAAGTATGACTTTCTCCGCCGAGAACTTGATGAGCTTTCAACAAAGATCGATAAGTGCCCGATGTTCGCTCAGAACGTCCATATCCAAAATCCCATCGTGTGTACACTGCTGCACAACCACGGAGCTGAGAGGATAAGTAAGGTCATTTGCTCTTACTTTTGCAGTGTAATTTTATCACAAGCGGGGTGGATAAGCGGGCCATTCGAAGTGGTCGGGACTCTCTTGAGCTGGGCGGCGAAGGATCCAGTGATGACAGAATAATCAGCTCCGATGTTCACTAAGGCAGTAACCTGGCCACCATCGACAACAGCTTCGGGTTCACTTGTTGGTGTCCTTGCATTAGAAACTGTACCGTTTCTTTGGGCATGTCAGGGTTGGCGCGACAGGCGCTTCATTACACAGCGCAGGTGAGGACACTGTTTGGCTAGCTGGACCTTGGAATGAAGGAGCAGTTCAGATTTTCCTTTCTCAAGACGCTGGCGAATACCTTCAATAGCTCTTTCTTGAATGCCTCCCATGTCGTCAGGGATGGATCATGGTTTTCGTACCCCGTACTGCCGGGCGAGCCATTATTTCTGAAGACGACGTTCCGGAGTTTTAAGACATCACAATATAGCCACAGCTGTTGAAAGCTGCCACTCGTTTGTTTTTATCCAGCCACTCCTCTTGATCTTCTCCTAGGGCGCAGGGCAAAACGGGTGGGGTGGGGTTCGGGACTGCTGAAAACGGTAACCTGGCCACCGTCGACAACAGCTTCAGATTCACTTGTTTGTTTCCTCGCATTAGAAACTGTACCTTTTCTTTGGGCATATCACGATTGGCGCTAGCTTGTCTCCACCAGAAACTCTAGTCTGATTCAGGCTGGCCCTAGCCTGGCAAGAGTGTGGCAATTCCTGTGCTGGCACTGTTTTACTGCGCGCATGGCTGAGTAAAATTTGGTAATTAAGGGTTACGGACTGAATTTAATGAGAATTGGACCAATTCAAATGGGAACAGAAAATTAGGGCGACTGTGAAATCAGGAGAAGGATTAGGGCCGCCGCCCTTGCGACAGGACCGGCTTATTTGCTAGGATATGCGAGAGGCCTTGTCTTTGTTTCAGGCAAAGTAACGCAGCTCGTAACGATAATAAATACCTTTCATGTTTTAATGTTTTATGTGTGATGTGGATGAGATGCAATACGTGGCTGGAGAAATTTTATCTAAAACTTATGCAGGCGTAACTCTTATAAACCTAGATGCAGAGCGAGAGCTCTGTTTAACTTGATGACGCTTGTTAAGCGTGCATGTCAAAGATAAACGTCGTTGGGGTAATTTGTCAACCCGATGTTAAGAGGGCTACCTAAGGTTAAATAAACTGCACGTTCCTGGCTTCTAGGTCAAATTGTCCCATCTGATGAACTTGGCGAAATCTGGCGAAATATAGCTTTAATGATAAATTGCAGCGCAGATCTCTGCCCTAGATGACGTCGTGACCGCTTCGAACAAAGCAATGCGTTCGGCTTTATGCGTGAGATGCCCTGAACAATATCCGCTCAGTTAAAGAGAAATTACCATGCCGGAGACCAGCGCTAAGCGGTGTGCAGGAAATTACGGTGCGATGGCTGTCTTCCCTTTACTCACCATTCACATGAAAAGGCAGCTGGATGCGGCGGCGGACAGCAGTGTTACCATATGAACCACCGTCTATAACAAAGGGCTCCCCAAGCCCAACCTTTGAGCTTTCCAGGCACACCAAAGCCTTGTGTCAGTAGTAAGCGACACTTGACTGTTTGTAGCTGCCTAAAATGATCTACACTACCACCGAAGCTTGCATCACGACAGGCACAGTCCAAACTGCGTGCAACTTGTTCGCAAAATTACAGTGTTTCGGTGGAGAACGATTGATGTCTAGTTCGGGCCATAGGAACCACTAAAACACAATAAATCCAGAGGGCGGCTCACCTCTGTCAGGTCTATTTTCTCTCGCTGTTCAGACCGAGATAAGCGGGTGGTGCACAATGCTCTTGTTTTTCTTCTTGTCCTACAGCGTTTTGCGCACACTAAGACACAAGACAGAGCACAAAAATGAAACACCATCAGCGCTGCTTTTGTTATGTTTTTTGTTATGTATATTTGCCAACTACTAGCCCGAATGTCTGCTTTGCTTTTTTTCGCTCTATTGCCATATGACGGGTGTAGAGCGGGTATAGCGAACCGAGTTGGGGTGGATGAAGATTAGTAAAACCATCAAGCCCGACAGATGGATTCGTGACTCGGGCTTCGGCCTGTGGTCAGAACGAAACCTTGGCAGAAATTATCTTTGTAAATCGATTATAGTGCGAAAGCAGGGGCTTTTTTTGCGTCAGTTATTGTATTTTGATTTCAATGCTAGTTGTACACGAAATACACCTTATATGTACAAAAGTTTTGTGGCTATAGGCATGATACGCTGCCGTTTCACTGCACTTGTAGCGCCATCTGGGAGACGCCACGTGAAAATATGTAGCTTCAACCCCTTTAACCCTGGTTAAAACAAGAGAAAGCATCCGCCTTGGTGGCTCCGCGTTTACGAAGATCGGGTACGGAACCGAAAGCACTATAAGGACGTCGTGGTCAGTCAATGGTTAATCACAGGCACTGTCACTCTCCCTGTTGGCTGGCGGACTAGAAAAACCTGTCGCGATGACTGGCGCGTTGAAGCCGTTATACTGAACGTAGTTTGGTTTACCCGCGTGAGGTCACGTGGTTGTGATATCGAGAAAACGCGTACTCAATGAAATAACATAAACAAGACCGGGCAAGGTTCTTTGTCGATAGTGATGAGCGTATACATGTGGCTTCGCACTAAAAATTGCTCGCTTCCGCCTGAGCCATAAATTCCTTATTCGGTAGATGTTTCTTTTTCTGAAAGCCAGAGCACTGAAGAAGGTAATCTGTTTTTTTATTACGCAAGTTTGCCATAAGGCATATAATAGAACCCCATGTAAATTATTTTCCGTAAGGAACCGGAGAAGGCTCCTGCTCTTATGGTTGTCGGTGAGCCATTTGGAGAAGTCCTCTTCCCTTGTTGCGTTTAGTCCCACTTCCCGCTGAATCTGTTGACCTCAACACTTCCCCAAAGGCAGGGCCCTGCAGGGACAGTGGTCCAGTTATAAGGAGAAGTGAAGCAGTGTCTATCGCAGCATACTTGCCAATCATCAGCGCTCGATTTGTAGATTTAAAATAAGAAAATATTTGTGACAGCAGAAAAGGAAATGCTTATCAGGTACCGCTTACTGACAGCTTTACAAACTGGCCGTGAGAGAAGTTTGTTTCGCTTTTTAGACAAAATAATAAACAAAAAGAAAGCACTTGCGGCGCAATCCGTTAAAGTTCTGCTTTTGAACGCAGAAAACAGCGGTTCGAATCCGATTTTCCCAGACACACTTCTGTGTCTTTTTTTATTACATGATTGACACTCGCAGGTTTATTACTAATTTTCGGGGTAGGGGGCAGCAAATTCGAACACAGAGAGCAACACGAAGCTGTTCACTGTCGTTGCTTCGTCATGTTGACATGGCTTGATTAAAGAACGTATGCAGTGTCAAAAAGCTGAGCAGCTAGCATAAGAAATACTCTAATTTTAATTGGACTTTGTCGTGAGCTTTTGTGTGATATTAATAGCTGTCATTGTTAGGAAAGTGACACAGATAAATGCACTACTATCTGACACTTTTTCAGATAGGCCGACTAAAGCTCTCGCCGTTAGGCCCACTTGGATAATGTGATATTTACATAACAATATCGATTTCTTTTTTTCATTTGACCTGAAGTAAAAACGTTTATATCAAAGGCATGCTGAAGCCCTGCCAACTAATAAAAGCGGCTTTTTTTTTTTTCCGGAAAGTAAACTGCGTGTGCACACCTAAATGTTGAGTTTCATTTTCTCCCAACACCAACCGCTCGTATTATTGCGTTACCCCTAACAACGCCTTCTTATATCCATATGCATTGTACTTAAAGGAATATATTAAGCCACTCATCAGCACTCGGCCTAATTATGGCGCAAGCGCCATGCAGGCTGCTATATGTAAGACAGACACGTAATTAGCCTTCTGCGGCTGCTCGAACGAGTTGGTCCAAATAAAGGAGGCGCAGTTGCGTGAGAACTCACCATTCGAACGTGTTCCACATCCCAAAAGAGCTCGCAATGGTCCCAACTGCCACTACGTGTATGCACAGAACTACGGCCGTGAAACGAAGGAATCGCGTGAGCGTGTTTTCGGGCAATTCTGCTACTCCGGCTATTGTTGCGCGCTAGCGAAACTCGCGATAGTAAGTTGAAGCTAGTTCTAGCCACGCCCCAGGCTTTACTCGTCAGATGCAGGTCGCGTCTTATCTGTCCATGTCGGAATGGAAGTAAAATTGTCAAAAAGATCCGAATTTGCAGAGAGAATATTCACATAAGTAATTTACGTAATGCTAAAAAAGGATAATCAGTTTTTGGACAGACAATCGATACCCGAATATGAAAAGAGCATATTCACATAAGTTGTTCAAGTAATGGTAAGGCAGGATAATCAGTTGTTGGATAGACAGTTAATCGATACCCATTAGAAGAATACGGTTATCGCCGGAGACCGAGAGTCAGATGCAGTTTGGAACGTTTTCTACGTTATAGAGGAGCGGCCCACAATACGCATGGCGTGTGCGGGTGGCAGATACAGTGAAGGTAATAATAATGACAATATAGCGCTACGATTAATAATGATCAGTTTTACAATGGCAAGCGAAGTTCATTGTAGACAGATCTGAGGCTCTAAAGTTTTGTTACGATTCCTCAGAAGTGCACTGGATAACATAAAAATTATTGGGGACACTTAAGCTTCGCCTCTAAGGGTATGACGCGATAGCGTAGGCGACCAACCTACATATAAAGCCCTGCTTTAACCGAGCTGTATGGACGTGCTTTGGTGGCCTAGGGGTAATGTGAATGCAAGGGTCATGGCAGGCAGATACTGATATCTACATGTCATATGAAAGGAGAAGCCCGAGTTGGCAGCTTTTACCAAAAGAAATGTGATGTCAGTGAAATGTGAAAAGTCAGTGGTGAGCCATGTCAGCTGCCTGTTACCACCTACCAGCGTAATGCTCGTGACTTTCCGCTCGCAACGCCGACGTCCGCGGACGGCTGTCGACGTCCGAGTTTCGAACGATGTATTTAATCTATCGTTTTAAAATCATGTCTTGGGTGTGGAGCCTATACCCCTACATACTGAACTCTATGTTTCTCTGAGATTAGTTGGTTTGGTTAGTTTGGGGGGTTTAACGTCCCAAAGCAACTCAGACTGTGACAGACGCCTTAGTGGAGGACTCCGGAAATTTCGACCACCTGGGGTTCTTTAACGTGCACTGACATCGCACAGCACACGGGCGCCTTGCTTTTCGCTTCCATCGAAAAGTGGCCGCCGAGGACAGGATTCGATCGTGCGCCCTTGGGAACAAATCGTAGTTAACAAAACAAAGCGAAATGAAACCCATACTTTCTATTCTCTAATTCCAAAAACCTATAAACTGTCTCTCAGTGCAAAAAATAAAAATTTCGTGGCTCTTTGAAAGTCGAGTGTATAATATTATTCGGAAGCTGGATCAGCGCACATCGAAACCATACGCTGAGGCAATCATTTTCGTATTCCGCCGCAGAGTGATACCTGTCGGCTATAAAAAGTTTACATTCAAGAAGAAGACACAACGGCAGGCGTTCCACACTACAGATCCGAACAAGTAAGTTCACCTTTGAAGACATAAAAAAAAAGACAAACTTCCCGAAAGAAACGAAAATAGAAACATTCGAGCACAGTGTCTCCCATGGAGAGTTAGAAGGCGCTCAAGGTGAATGAAATGTTTTAAAGAAAAAAATAGAGGTAAAATAGTCTAATGAAAAAAAAAATGCAAAAATAAATGAAAAAAAGAAATGTATCGATCGACAAGGGGAATTGCAAAGAGAGTTTGCTTTCCGGTCTGTGACGCCTCTGTTCACTTCCCGCTCCAGGCGAATTTCTTCCCGAAGAAATGATGACAACGCTAGTATGGACGAAAAGTTGGGAAGCATGCCCTATTATTTCCTGTATTTCTTTGTGCCCAGACTAGGGCAACGCCAAAGGCACAGCTAGCACTCAGAGAAAAACACTCGCGTTTTTTTTTTTTTTGTGCGGAGAAAGACTCTGCCTTATGATTCTAGCGCTGCCACTTTTTAAAATGCTAAACAGAGCGGGCATTGGGCCAGGCGGCTTCGACAGAACGCATGATCCTCCGAGTGACTCTCGAAACGAAAAGCGTGTTTATAAGCTATAGCGAGAACGAAATTCAGCAACCTCTAAAGGAGTAAGGTGGACCAAGTGTTCGTGTCTCTAGTTTTCCTTACCATGTTATGTTCCCATTTTGAGAACGGGTCGCTGAGCACTGCCAAATGAGAAAGGCGCAAGCAGTGCTGCGATTATCACAGAAAGTGCGCTTAAGGGAAGTCAATTCTTCCCTGCGTCTTTCCTGGGAGCCTGAATGGCCTGAGTATGGCTGTTCATCGATGTGTGGCAGTGGAAAGGAGTTTTGGGAAGGAGGTGAGCCCGGTGAAAGGAGGAGAAGGTGGTCGAGGAGAGTGTCACTCGTAGGTACTGTACCTTAGCCTTATTTTCTCCCGACTGCTGATCACTGCGCATAATTCATGGGAGAGCTCGACGCCTCGCCGGTGACTGAATAAGAAAGAGTCGCACGGTTCACCGACACAGGCGGTCCAAATCAATGAAACGAAACAGGGAAGCTTCGATCCATCGCCATTGTCTCTGGTTTCTACTATATTTTACCAACGTTAATTTCTGTTGTATTTTCCAGGTATGTCTTATAAGGTTTTCCCCTGTTTAAAATTTTATTTTCTTTTGTAGTCATCGCGACTGCATTAGTAGCTCTGGCTTGCCCGCATTGTGTACTCAAAACAATTTTGGCGAGTCTTTACATCTCCGCCTACTATTCCTTCCCTATCTTTGTTTCATTCAGCACCTTTTATTTAGCTTTTTAACGTGAGCCGCCTTTCCGTCATGGTGGACTGGTGACTTGAAGTGCATCCTTAAGTTTGGTGAAAGAGGCATAAAAGAATCGGCTCTTCGGAATGCGAGATTGCTTCGGCTCCTTTGCTCTTTCCACTTTCACGCTTTAAAGTCGGAGCGAGCAGGCGCCTTTCTTAAAGTGCTTTGCGCGTCACATGTTTCTCGAGCTGTGCGCTTCCTTGCCATCCCGGGCTGCTTCTGTTGAGTGTTTGCTACCTTTTTGCTACTTTAAACCGCAGGCGGCACAGATGCCTGTTGATTGCCGAGTAGTTTCCCTTCTGAGGTACATAGGAAGACAAAAACTTTAAGGAATAGGAGAAAGGAGGGAAAGGACGATTGGGAAAGCAGTCGCGAAGTGCATAGCAAACAACATATGAAGATAGCTCAAGGCTGTAGACGGCCTACGTATGGGGGAAACGAAAGCGGTAGATTGCTAGCTTGTTATGTTTTTTCTTCTAAAAAGCTTCTATGAAAACAGGTAGTAACTTCGGTGTCTTTTCTGCTCTGAGTGTAAGGGAGCGTTGAATAGTTGCGCTGAGGTGCAAGTGGTACTTCTCACGGTTGAGAAAAACCAGCGCCAACTATCGCCTATTTCTGGCAAGAAAGATTTCTCGTCTGTTTAGCCGAAGTTTTATTCTTTTTATTACTTGCCTTCTCTTTGATGAAGGCAGGAAACCGACGGAGGAGTCACAGTTCAAGCGCAAGCAGCTTTACGTGTGAAGCGCACTGCGGAAGCTGACAGAGAAAGAGACTGTTTTTCTGAATTTGCATATAAGCATGCGGAGTGGTTTGCCAAGTGCACTTAGCGACTTCGGCATGGGCCCAGCTTTTAGAGTTGGGCGTTGCAAAAGCGGCCGTTATTCTCCTTCAGACTGCTTTGCTGCCTTCGGTGCACATTTCTTATTCTGTTCTTGGATCTGCTACTGAATACCGTAGACTGGTTTTGTTAGGTTTTTGCCTCGATGCGTCAGTGATAAATTGAGCGCTCAAGCACATGCGCTCATCTCCGGATTAGCTGTGTGTCTGTAGAGAAAATGGGATGAATTTATTTTGTCATTTCAACAAAGTTCATTTCGACAAGATGTTTGGTTATGCTATGTATTAGGAATAATTTTTGCAGTCACAACCGAATATATGTGGTTGCACTGTACCTCGAGCGACAAAACTACGCAATAAGGCTGCAATACTACGAAAAAATGTCAGGTTAGGAGAAAATTGGGTGCGGTTTGTCGTATTTTCGTCGTCAACGTTGTTTTTTTTTTTTATTATTTACCTTTTACTATGCATATTTACGGCTCTGATACTGGAATGAGCGGAAGAACAATTATTAGGCGCTACGATTCTAGTCCGTAGTGTTTGTTGCTCAGGTGCTACGTCGCTTATCTAAAGGCAGTACTTTAGATAGTAACAACTAAAATCGTAGTGCGGCGGTAACCTCGGCGTGATAATTGTATCACCACGCACCACCGCATCACACCGTATTTTGCAGGAGATCATAGCGAATAACTGACAAAGTTAGGTCTCCATAACCCGTTTCAATTTATGTCCTATTTTTCTACAGAGGGCATGTTAATTACAACTGGGAACAAGTCAGAAAATACCGCAAACTCATGAATGTCTCTTTTTATTTCAAAAACTGCAAATGCATTTTCGTGCATTGCTGCTAGCTCATGCAAAACCAAGCAATTTCTAAATTTCTGGGTACTGGAGCTCCTCGCGTAGCGTCGAGGACAGAACTCTAAGTGAATTTGTTGCTAGAGTACGCGATCGAGCCAACAGTCCACATTATATTAGTTGCAGCATTATTGAATAAAACTGTCCACAAGTAATTTTCCCTCCCATCTTCATTGACTGAAATGAATATATTTCTATAATGTGTTCCCAGTAACTATAATATTTTTCTCGCTTCAATTGATGTCACAGCGAAATTAATGCGCAATAAAAAAAAAAAAAACCCTGGACCATGGATATTATGTTCAGTGAAATTATCCATCATCAAAATGTAAGTCTGCACTCTAGTCACGAATACAGTGCATGTATTAGCACTAGATGGCTCGCCAAAAACTGCATGCGACATGCGTTTAACCGCCTTAGCTTAATAGTCCTATTTTTTTTACAGCGTTCATGCGAAATTATGTGTTCCGTATTGTGTTCAGCCGCTTTGATCGACTCCACGCAGTAAAACATAACTATCAATAGGCAAATATTGTGTAAAATAACCAGCATAATTGTGCGCCAATGAGTGAGCTCATTTTATTTAGAATCTGGGTTCATAGTTTGATACGAGCTAAATAATGAGCGCTAACAAGCTGGGATGAACGTTATCAACAAAATGATGGAAATGTTTGAAATTAGTAAAAACATGCATGCAAAAGTTACTTTAATCTCGCCGTTCCTGAAAGCTCAATTACCCATCCCCCTTCGTTTCCATCCGTTCCTACTGCTTCCGTATTATTAATATAGGCCAGTTTTCATTCCCACTTCTGGTTTCTTTCTTTTAAGAAAAGTATCAATTTAAGGATGTCCTCCTTCATCCTTCCCTGTGTATTCGTTTCGATTCTCCTCGTGTGTCAATTTGTTTCTTGCTTTCCCTTCCTTGTATCCACGTTCTGAGCTTCTTTGGTATGCACCCCATTAGCGAAGCTCCCTTTTCGATCATTTTAAAAAGCTTTCTAGAGAAAGCTCTTTGTTTATATTAGAATGTCTATTTCTCAGTGCTTCCAATATATCTCTTATCTTATCCCGATTTATCTTTGATATTCCTCAAGCCTGTCCCACTAACGAACTGGCGCTATATCTTCAACTATGATGCGAGAAAGGCTCACAGCAGATCCGTCTAGAATTAGTTCGTGAATCATGCTAACGCGAGAAGGTTTTTGTTTGCCGGTAAGCGACGTATGTAGGTTGTTCCATGTCCGGGCATGTGGGAGGTGCCCGACTGCAAGAACTCTGTTTCGTTTCAGTATAGCGGCAGTCCAATTATATCGGAAAGCGTGTATACCGTGCTTTCTTATTTGGCAATTGTGATGCGCATAATGCTGGATGATCAAAATGGTGATGAATGCAGGATAGCAAAGCTGTCTGTAATGAGGAGGTGTTTATTCCTATTTGCTTTCGCTTTCTATTTTGATCCGTTATATGTGATCAGTAAAATATAAAGAACAATTATTTTTTTATTACACTCAGAATACATTGCACTGGGCCTAAGGAAATCGCTCATATAAATTGTGCTTGGTAGCCCTCCTCATCTAATTCTAAGAACGCGCTTTTTGGACGTGCACTCAGCGGCATAGTATGATTTATTTATTTTTACGTTCATGTTTTTGATCCCGTCTGACAATCTTCCATTCCGAGATATGCCTCAGAATGAGTCCATTATAGCCTCTGTCAAAAGTTTACACGAGTAGAACCCTTTTCTTCGTTTCCTCTCGCATTAACCTTCCATTTTAAAACTCCTCAATCACGTTTTCTTTATAATTTGCCCGAGCTCGTTTCCTACAAGTATATGCTGTTTTCTTCTATGCCCATTTTTCCTCTATCTACAGGACTCCACAGAAACAGTAATCCAATTTTGCTTCTACCGCAGTGCAAGTGACTACACATTTTTCGTGCATAATCAGCCTGTCTCACTACTGTTCCTTTCAGCCGCATTTAACTCTCTATTTTCTACATATTCTTTGAGTTCATTTCTCTTTCTGGTAGTCCCAAGCCATCGCTGAGCACCTATAACCTCACCACCCCGGCTTCCAGGTACGCCACCAACCATGAGAGCTTGTCTGACACAGCGCTTGCATTGGCGGTTAGAGAACAAAGCTCTACGTTACATAATTTCTTTTTTGTTAGCGATAGAGACGAAACAATGGCACTCGCATACCACCACATTTGCCACAGAAGCCGCTTGGTACATTGCCTGATCTGTTCTCAATGCTCTTGGGGGCCATGGAACAGTGCCCGTGACCATAGGACTGTCTTTGTTTTTGACGCCCAATTTCTTTCATGCGTTTTTTACTTTCCTATTTTAATCCCTAGTGGAATAATCCGGCTGCTGTCTACATTGCTCAGTGATACTCGCGCTTTTCTTGCGATTTTGTACGGCCCCAAAGCGCATGCAATGTGCCGGGTTTTCTTCGTCGAGCGCAATCAACGATAGGTTTTACAGTCAAGAGACCAAAGAAAAAAAGTATTTGATAGAAGATAGAGCGACACACGAGATGTCGAAGAGAGATGCGGGGACTGGGAGGGAATGGGCAGCGAGGGGTTGGGGAACGATATAACAGAGGCATTTGTTTCGGCGCTCGACTAGAGATTTGTAGGCGTTGTGAGCGAGAAATTGAGGGTGAAGGTTGTGCTCAGAAGACACATTGTATGAAACGTACTTATAAAAAGATGCACTACGCGCTTGCGCTGCATTGCCTTTCGCGTTGAATGTATTTTTGTTTTTACCCTGCGCTTCATTTCTCATGCTTCAGCACCCGCAAAACAAGTAGATCACAAAGACGGTAGTTCACTAAGAAAATAGGACCGAATCGAATATGATACGTAGCACGCTCCACTTCCGGGTCTCGCCGAAATTGATCACTCCTAAGGTTTATTTGCCCGCCACTGATATATTTATTTTGACGTCTTTTTTGCTTTATTACGAGTGTACTTCTTCGTATTACAGAGTAGAGTTGTTCGAAAAACTGATGCGCACGACTGCTTGGAACTAACCGCCTGCTTGCCCGAGTAAACAACCCATACTAGGCCTAATGAAATCCCTTTCGCTATATCGAGAAACAAAAGAACACGAGAGAAAAAAAAAGCCTATGCACATTAAATTCCACGCAGAGCCTTATGATGTGACATGAACCGTATTCTAAGCAGGTGTAGCTAGGCGCTAAGTCAGGACTGCAGTGAGCCCTGCATTACAAGGAGGTAGTACAGCTCTTTAGTTGACAGCACAAGGTATAATGCGTAGTTGACGCGCCAATCTCTACATCGTAGTTTCCAGCAAGTAGGCCTATATTTCCAAAGCTAGCATGGTCGTAGCCCCTCGTCTGTTCGTCGTACCTACGAATGGGCCGTGTTCTCAATCTCTCCCTACCAGCCTCCCCTGCGAAGAATTCGGCTGTTGTCTCTTCTGAGCCTGTTTGCGCTTTTGATGACGTCATAAGCAGGCGCCGACTACCTACATGGGAACTTCTCCAGGCGTTGGCAGTTTGTGAAACTTGTTACTGACTCACACAGCGTCATCCTCTCTGAGGATATGATAACACAGGCAGGTGTGCATGTTTGAAGGAGCCGGGCATTCGACCGTGCCCTTATAGATATCCGACAATTATCATAGAGTCGTTGTTCTGGAATTTTGAAAGCTGGGCTACACTGATTCCTCCATCAGCATGCCCCGTATTTCAGTTCCTGTTTTTGATGGCGCACTGAAAGGCACAGTCGCCGAATAAAGGCACATTTTTGGAAGCGTTGATTTAGCCCCTAACCCACATCCAGTATTGCTGATGTGTCGAAGATGTTTTCTCTGGATGGCTATTTTCTTAGCAATGTTACCACAAATAAGGCGCCAGGAAGGGCACACAGGACATAAGGGAATGCGAATAACATCAACCTGCACTGAAGCATCGCGCAGGCGTGCAGAGTATATTATGTTCTTGGCAAACCCAGTTTTGGTCTAAATGTAAAAACAACAAATCACACTGCGTAATGCCAACTTCTGCTGCTATTGTAGTGACCCGCTAACGTCACTAAGAGAGCTCCAGAACGAAAAAGAATGGGATAAAAAAGAGGAATAAAGAAAAAAACGAATTCGACACAAGTTTTCCCGTTCCACGAAAGATGCCTCGGGTAGCGCCAGGAAGATAAATTGAGGCCGCTGTTAGTTCGGAAACACAGTTCCCTTTGTTTTCTTTGGATTCCAAACAGAATGTAAACAGCGATGGCTTTTGTTTTCCATAGTGTGGGAAGCGTGATGAGAGTGAGTAAACATGGCGGTTGAAGGTCTTTCGCCGCGTACGTGAACGTTCTTTCCGAAACACCGCTGAATGCCAGTAGAGATCAAGAAAAGAATAAAACCCAACAAGAAATGCGGGAATGCATGGGGCGGAAGGCGCAAAATAAACGAATATCATAGCACGGCCACAAAATATTGCTGTTTTTGAGGTGGCGCCCTCCCGGCTAACTCTAACTCTTTTACTATCCAGCGTGGGCTCAAGAAATTTAGGTCATAGAAGGAATGAACCACGGATCATGCATTCGATAAGAAGCTTTCGCCGCTGTCAAAGAAAGAACTTCAGGATTACCCTAGTTTGGCAGCCAGAGGACCAAAACTAATACCTTCAAGTGGATCGCGGGAATCACAGAGGCAGCTTTAAATATAATGGCCAAGTTAAGGGTCACAGTATGGAAACGTTATTCTCGCGCATTGCACAGGTAATAACGATGCATTTGTGTAGTTTGATCTAAGCGTCTCCTGATCCCCTGCTGCCTTCTTTGGCTTCGGCTGCTCCTGCACCTTCTGAGATGACGCCTTGCACTCAACAGAAGCAAAACCAATGAAGAGAGGCTCCTGAAAGCTCTCTACCCAACGGTGTTATTGGAGCATCCCGTATTGACTGCGTTGGCATTGAGCCTGATATCAGCGCTCAGTAGGGAGTGGATATGTTTTGGGCACTGCAGACTCATCTTCTTCATCGTCTATAAAAGGAAAAATTGCGCTGCGCAGAAACCCAAGACCAGAACTCTAAACAAGACAGCCTTCATTGCGCTACTCTTGTCAAGATAGAGTCGTTGAGTGTATTACACTGTAATCACATTTTTATCTATACAACTTCTACAGATTAAGATATTCTATAAAATAAACTTCTTGCACTTTATTGGTCTGCCAGAGATCTTTAGTTGTCATCTGAAATATTGAGGCTCGATCGCCAAACATCTTAATCAAAGAGCGTGTATGTCTCTTCAGTACGCAAACAATCAATGACAAATGTTTGCAGTAATCTTGACAGCCCAGGTCAGCAGCCCCTTACTACATCCAATGCATACTTTTCTTCAAGCGTCCATGTATGCCGCTTGACTCCTTCTTGCCTAGAAGCCGAAATCATTTCACACCACGTGACATGCAGGTTTATAACAGATCGCTGCGGGCCTAGGTTTTCTTATTGGATTTGTGAGACCAACTTTGTCATCAACAATTCAGGATTGTATGCTGTTCTGCCTTAGACTCAATTCACAACTGCCCTGGACTCTGTTGCATCTTGGGCGCCTGTTGACAGGAGGCCGCAAACTGTGATTACCCAACGAATAGTTTCAAGGTTGAGTGAACAGATATAGATGACGGTAACCAGCTGACATTAACTGAAATTAATCAGTCATTAATCAATGGCTCCCCTGCATCGGATGGAGTATACGTTCGTGGGAGATACGCATAGGCGGCTGTAATACCGGGAAATATTCAAAACCTAATTTGTTTTCTTTTTTCAAAACCCGCCAGCATGCGGCCTTATCATTATGATTGCAGCGCGTGGAAAGATTTTTGCACGTTTTGTTCACGGTCGTTGTCGCGAGACGCGGTTTTATTATTTTCTAGCTTTCGCAAAATGCGCCAAGATTGACTGAAGATTGTTACGGACACGCGCGGCTATTTCCACAGTGTTCTGGCAGTGCTAGTCGCCTATTGTGTCTTTATCGAAATGTTTCTGTGAAGACTTTAAATTGAGCGCTGACCTGTGCACCAGGCAAATATGCATCTATGACCGCCGAGCATATTTGCTGCTATAGCCACCACCGATTCACTTACTTCTTTTGCTGGCGTAAGTCACTCCAATAAAAAGCCATTTGAGCGTAACTCCAAGGATGATTACCAACTGGACCAAAAATCGAGGTTACAACCTTTCGACTTTTTCTGTCTAAGTCATCAATCATTCTTTGCAATTCATCCCTTGAGCTACTTAGCAAGGCAATGTCGTCAGCAAATCGCCGATTAGTGAGGTATTCTTCATTTACCCTTATCCATAACTTTTCCCATTTCAAGACACTGAATACTTCTAAGCAAGCTGTGAATAGTACTGCGGAGATCATGTCTTGTTGCCTAATACCTTTCTTTATAGGAATCTTGTTACTTCCTTTATGCAGAACTATGGTTCTCTGCAGCCCCTATATATATCTTCCAGGTCTTTCACGTACAACTCGTCCACACCCTGATTTTGAAATGCCTCCATGACCGCTAAGGTTTCTACTAAGTCAAATGCTTTTTCGTAATCAATAAATGCTATGTATAAGGGCTGGTTATATTCCGAGCACAAATGTTATCGAGGAGTCCTAACGCGGGACACTGAAAGTAGTCAAGCTAATACACACTAAGTAGCAATCGCCGCCGACTGGGCTTTTGAAAAGCACCGGTATTAGCAGACATCTTTCAGCTGCATGTGGTTATGACAAACCGATAGCTTTGGACTAGAGAAATAGCGAATGAAATTAAAATTGCAGCTTATATAATTTTAGCAAAGTAGGTATATTTCATTCAAGCGACAACTTTGATCACCACTGCGACAAGCCGGATGCTATAGGAGAGTGCAGTAATAAGCTCAGTGAAATAAAAAAATACCTAGTGTGAAAATCGATCGAAGCCTCCCAAGGCAGATTTGGAGCGACATCTGCCACGACCGAATTTGCATCCGCTCTGCCACGGTATCGGGGATATATAGACGGAGCGCGCGTATTTTACACCACATACTTCCACCTTTATCCGTTCACTTGCCTCCAGGCGACAACTTCCTCGTCCCGATTTTTTTCCAGTACAAGCAGTACAACAGGGGACGCAGGAAGGGTGGCTAAAACGGAGGCGGTTGTAAACTGCACGATAGGCAGTTCTGCTTGGCTATGGAGTCTTATGGCGGATCGTCATCGTCCCTCTCTCTGCCTCCTGCTGATATCAACGGAAGGCTCAAGGGACATGATGTGAGGGTCAGAGAGTAAGGGTGGGAGAAGAGAAGCAATGCGTGGAAGAAGCGAGATTTCGGCTAAAGCTGGGCTGCGGGGATACGCATCCAATAAAGATCCCCAGTCACGTAGGCGAGTGTTATCGTCGGAGAGAAATATGGTTGCGCCCCAAAGAGGCCGAGGGGCATCAGCGCTCACGTAGGCCTTGTGCGTTTCCTTAGGTTCGCTTCTTTTTACTTGATCGCTCGAATGTTTAACGGCACCCGTTCTAAGGCGACTCATCTAGTCCAGAAGTTGTCCCGCGGATGCGTGATCATTGGCAGCGTACTTGGTATTATATAATGGAGATTTTAATATTGCTGTTTGGTGCCGCGAATAATAGCCTTGGGTGGCGTTCACGAAAATACGGAAGAGTTCCTTCCGGTGGAAGGAAGTTGCCGCGTATGCACGTCAGCTGGTGCCGCGAGCAACAGCTTTGTGCTTCTTTTCGTATTTGGCCAGCTATGTTGTTGAAACATTCTTCAATACTCCCTCTTGTTTTCTCGTGAAACCCCTCTCTTACCTTCAGAGAGAGAACAAACTTTTATTGTTCAACGGGAAAGATGCGCGCCCCAACATCCTTAGCCATAGGCCGAGTCTGCCGCGAGGAGCACTGCCTTAGATGATGGCCGGGATGCCTTGTTTCTCAGTGGTCTTCTCGGCCGATCTGACGAATTTCAACTCATAATTTTGCAGTCTGAACTTAGCAGCAGGTACTCCCAGGCTTCTTTGCTATCGTTATTCGGTGCTCTTCCAGGGAAAAAAAAGAATTCCTAAATAGTGTCGTCAAGGAGCCTTCTCACACCACAGTGATAACACTAACCCGATGTCATTTCCGGAAACATTGCGTTCACAAGAACTGGATTTGGTTATGTACAGGCATGGTGTCACTTCCAGGCTTTTGCCCGTTTATTGTCCAGCAACGGATCAGATGGTGGCACCAGTTTGCTCTCTAGTCTGTAGTGTTGGGCGAACTCCTCAACCTTTGCCACGCTCTCTCCACTACCTTGGTAGAGGGATTCTGAAGCCACCAGCATACTTTCTTAAAAAGCCTGAAAGGACACGTGTCTTGGAACGTCAAGCCAGACACTGACACTGATTGTGTTCGGTAGCCTTTTCAACGCTAGATTTCACTAAGCACGGATTCAATCGGCAGGTCTGAGCTTAAGTCGAAAAGAGGAATGCAATCTGCCCACTGAAAACAGATCAAAGACCAGCTGTCGATATTGCATAAGCAGCCCAATGTGATCAGGTAAAAATCTCGCCTAACCACCTTCCGAAAGGCACAGGTAGCAAATGTTCAGAGAGAAGCTTAACAAACTGCAGATTAAATATTACTCGCAATCCAGGTCCTTTTATGTTTAAGCATTTTTTTCGATGCCGCATACGCTAAATCTGTTCGAAGAGAGGCCGCTTGTAAGCCGCGGAGACGCCGCTGGCTTTTGTGGTCCCTATTTGTTTTATGAGCTGAATTTCAGTAGCTGTCATAATGCCGCCGTTCCAAGAAAAGTGCATCGATTTTCCCGCTTCGACGTATGAGGAAGCGAACACTGCTCTCAACTTAACGAGAACAGGAGAGTTAATGGGCTACGATATACTTGAATTCTTAATAGGGAGTTCGCTTCGGGAACGCAAACGTCGGCACTCTCCCACCTTTACTGGGGCCAGGCGAAAGTTCGGGTAAAACGGCAAATCAGTCTCAAATGAGTGGTAACTGGTGCGCGGAAAGATTCGCCCGCTTAACTATAATGTTTGCGTTGATCCAAGTGCCGAGCCTGAAACGACTTACCCCTTCCTACGGGTGCCACTACACTACCCACTCTAGCCTCTTTCTTCCCCAAAAACACGTGCTCTCTGAACGCTAAAAACTGTTACATTCAGACCCTCATTACCCGCTGATTACCGCGACTGAACCTTGTGGCCCGACCTGATGCTTGTAGTATTTCGGGGCACTTCTTCGCGTCAATTACTAGCTAAGACGCAAATAGAATCCGACCTGCTGAAGCTGCTGCTAGAGCTGCAGTCATGCCTATCTGGTTTCGATACGGCCAACATGTCCTGCAGCGCCCACTCAAAACAATTTCAGAGCGCCAAATCACCGCATTTTCTTGCAAAAGCAATACTACGCCAGTTCTAACCGCTCGTCCCTGTGTGCCGTGTCCATGGTACGCCTCATAAAATAGCAACCTGTCACGACGTTTGAACTCACGTTACCCCTATGCCACGGGCAGGAGCTGCCAACTCGGGCCCCTCCTTTCATACGGAAGGGTGATATCAGTAACAGCCTGCAAAACCGTTTGCATTCCCGCTACCACCACGAGGGGGGCGGGGGGGAAGGGTTCTGTTCCTGGCCCTACGGGGCTGGGATGGTGGGTCAACGCCGCTTGCGACGGGGGCTAGCCAGCCACCAAATTTTTATCTGTTGTAGGCCGTCATTACACCCGACACCGCTTAGGTGGTGGACGACAGCTGTCGCGGCACGCGTCTTTCTCTCCCTCTTGTTTTTCTTCTCTATTTTCTCTCTTCTGCTCGCACGAGGCAGTGGAGGTGGCTCAGCTACAGAGCCGGTAGCAGGCCCCTGCATTTTGTTTTCTTCCTTCCTACAGCCACAACAACAACAACAACAACCCCTACGACACTCAGGCACGTTGGGGAAGAATGTAGCAGGCAAAAGAAACTTTAGCAGTTACTTTCGCAATTAAACTAGGGTTAACCAGAGCTAAACCACAATTAATTTTCCCCAACTCGCATGCCTTAATATTTGAAGCCTAAATACTGTCGTAATAGTATGCTGCGATTCGGCGCTAAAGCCGAATAGGGAGGCAAAAGTGGAACTTTGGTCAATTTGGGCTACTTGACGTAGAGTGCGAACGACACAAAAACCCTAGCCTAGCTGCAAAAATCAGCTCAAACAAGCAACGAAGTATACTGGATGCGTACTTTCAATCGCTTCCATATATATTCTTGTACTTTGTCAGTTTCTCTTCAGAGCGACAGCTTTGACCATAGGCTACTTCACTTTTGCTACCCACTGATTATAACCGAAATGAATGAGATTCAACGAAATGGCTTCCAGTACCATGGCGACCACCAGAGGATATTGTTCACTGCCTGCACTCTCATCGAGATTTTAATGGACAAATTTTACGAAATCTCACAACAGGAATCATAGCTACACTGGCAAATAACTCAGACGTGCAATGACTTAACTTAAATCATTGTACGAATCTTCCCATCCATATGCTATGCGACAAAGAAGAATAAATAGAAAGTGGCATCTGCGAATGTTGTTTGGCGGGGAAACTTCTGCCCTGGAATAGGGGCGCCGACCTTGTGAAGAGGCCGAATTAAGATATGAAGACATCGGCCCGCCGCTAAAACCAGAAATTTTTAGAGCAACAAATGTTTTTTCTCTCTCTCTCTCGGTCCCGGTCAGGCAGCTGATAAGATGAAGTGAAATGACTTGCTGGTATTGTGAATCGAAAGGTATGAAATTCTGCTGTAAGGATACTGAATACATGTCGATATGAGATAAATAACAGCTAGTCACTTTTCTCAAGCCACTGGCCTCATTCTCTAGGTGAGGTTTTCAACAAGCGGCTGTATTGTGTACCTGTGTCGAGTTTCAAAGAAAAATTTAATAAAATATATTTCCGCTATTCAGGCGGGAGCCTTATAAGCCTCATGGAATGAAGTACCGTGCGCAAGAGTTGTAGGCGGGATGTGCGCTGACGTGTCACTTGTCAATCGCCCTCATAACATCATCAGAAAAATAAAAATATCTTGTCTCCATCCTTTTCTAGAACACTGCACGACCTTCTCTGGAAAAATGCGTAAACTAGCACGTTACTGTGCTGTCCGCGTGATCTTTCGGCGCCACCCAGCGAGTGACTGATACTGTGCCTTTCCTTTCCTGCACACCAATTATAGAACGGCGGTGAACTCTGATGTGTTTACCGGAACTCTGGATGTATTCGACAAGGAGTGCGCGGTGTATCCTGTGCAGCAGTAACGCTTAGGCTTTTGTATTTCTCCACTGCAGATTCTGCAGTGATCTCGCAAATTTTCTTCTTCCTCTGTTTCCGCCACCAGTGCTTTCTTTTCACCTGTCCGAGCGCTCTTAATTGTGAGCCTTAAAAATCTTTTAAATAAATCCTTTTTAGGCCTTTATTTAAAGCCTTTTTATAAATTAAACAAAGATGAGCTCGGTGAGCAAAGGACGTGATCCCTTACTTTCCTTTTCCCACTTTTCTTAGTGTGTATTTGTTCAAATAGCGGCACATTGTCTGGATAACTTTCATTTCAATATCCCTACGAGAGAACCCCTGGCCAGGTGCGGAATCGGGCCCGAGGACCTTTGTGCGAATGTGGCGCCACCCAGGCAATCAATTATGTACTTTTTTACTTTCCTGGTACTGCCCGTGATTTCGTCCTCCCAGGAACACATGCATGTTGTATCTATTCGTAGTGAAACAAAATGTTCACTCGACGGTTAAAATAGCAATGCCTGTAAGTGCACGTTTGGAGCTTAGAAGGTTTGAGTTTCATGTTTAAATTGTAACTGCCGCTTTTTCATTCCAGCAAGCACGTGTCATAACTACCTCCATACCAACTCGTGGCCATGATAATGATATATTTAACACCATGTTTTCACATACACATATGTTTTGAAGCTTTGTCGCACTTTTTTCCTTCAAGATTAGTGCTACAGCTCTGTGTTCAGCGAAAATTACGTCCACGGTAGCAGAGCATGACCGAAGAGCCGGCGCCCCTAAATTTGCCAGCGCTGTGAAATTCCACATGTTAAAATGGTTCCAGTGCTCAATATAGTGCGCATAGGCATCCAGAACATGAGTTGCAAGTCGTGAGAGCAGTCATCATGCTCCGATGGTCAAGAGCTTGTAATTTTTAGGCCTGTACACCTAGAAACATGTTTCATTATAAATGCGGCCGCGACATAATATGCAGAAATTTTTCTCTAGTTCCTATGACTCGGCATGGTTAGCGCCTACCGTTACGAAGCACAGTGGTGAATTTGAATCCAGCTTGTGATGGCGCGTCGGTTTTCTACAAGTTGTTTTCTTTTTTACCTTTTTTAATTTATTCGTGGTGCTTCCTTATTTTTAGTTTTTACTTTTTATCTGAGGCCCTTTTTTCGCCGGGCGACCAGCGCAATAGGCAAGGATACAATAGGGGAACAATTACATGTGGGATAAGATCGACGCTATACTTGATATGAGCGGCAAGTATGTTCACGATGCCTGGAAAAAGCACGTTGAAGCTCTTGTTGCCGCAGTATGTGGGACAGATGTGCCATGATTTAGTGAACAGTTGAATGATAATGCGTTTTTCTTTCCGCACTTAGCATATGTATGGTTTTCGTGGCGTACGTAGCTGCAGTCGAGCGGTAAGGTCAGGGTTAACGGGAGCTCGCAGTCGTAGTGGCGAAGGCCGCTATATGTTGGCGCAGAAGTGTGAACGAAGGAGCGTGTCGGCGGCAGCAGGTTTCGCTCGCTCGCGCCTCCGAATGCTCAAATGGGAACGAGCAGGCACATCTGCTGAACCAAGGTCGTAATTCAGGAGCTGCAGGTCCAAACTTGAAACTATCCGAGCACGGAAGAAGTGCGTGATCCAGAACATAACAGAAACTGAAGTGGGCCCCTGCGGCGCCTCCAAGTATATTTTTGTATTTGCCTTGCAACGTTAACGTTGTCTTTTCGCCGTCGTTTACGTATGATTAAAACGTGTTATCATATTCGAGAAAAAACCTACGACCGCATTCAAACGGGCAACGTAATTCGCATTTGTCAGCCTGCGGGATTCCTAGCGCGTCACGTGATTTGTAATTGCGAGTTTCGGCTGTGGCGGCGATACCTGTATTTCTGTTCGTCCTCTTTACTACCTTCTAACTACATTTTTCTACCTTCTTTACTACATTCCAGCTCTGGTTTCTATAAGAGGGGATTTTTTGTAATCAGGAATTGGCATTCTATCGATGCAAGCCCATTTCAGTTCTCTCTTTAGTGTCCCTTTAACAGACACACAAAGAGATATGAACAAAGCTGTAACACAAGGCGAACACACAGTAGGGATAACGCACACTGGTGCTCTTCCTACCCTTTGCTATCCGCCCCCCGACTCTGCAGTGTTTAATTCTCGTCAAGCAGGGTCATCGGTGTGCTGTCGGACGCAGTAACTTATGCACAACTAAAAACCCTTGGGCTCCGCGTGGCGGCTCTGCTTGGAGGCAAGAACACAAGCTGCTGAGGCCTCAGTCACCACTATGCAGCCGGCTAACCACGTTCTTGTAGTTACGGCGTTTGACGGAAAACAAATCCATTCTTAGTAACTACACAGAGAACAAGCTTCCACTAGATTTTTTTTCTGGAAAAAATATTACGACCCAAATTTTATTAAATGCACAACACGAAACCTATGTATGAAATTTTCCAGCAAAGTTTGAATAACAAATTATGCGTTGTCAAACAACGTTTTTGCTAAAAACATTTGTGCAAACCTTGAAGAAAACTTGCAAATATTTCTATGTTTTAAAAAAACAGAAACTTTAATTTTTGAAATATGCAAATTGATTAAAACCATATTAGCCACTTTCTGTGAAAAAAGATACTTCTATCTTTTATCTACAATCAGCTGTATTTCTCCAGCGGCGCTTGCGAACCTCGAATTTCCGACCTACCTCCAGGATGCTTGAGTCAACGCGGCTATGGTTCACTCTTACACGCTGATAAAAGGCATCTCCATCTAATACAACACTGAGATGTGCTCGTGTGCGTATGTAGAGAGGCTTTTCTCATTTGCGTCGCGTTTAGCATGCCCACATAGCGCTCTTTCCTGACTAAATAATGTACAGCCATTTTATTTTTCTTGCTTTCTTTCTAGCTTTTAACAATATTCAGAGCTTCGAACGTTTGTTATCGCACTAATGGTAATATAACTGCTCAGTTCTACAAACGCTCGCAGGTTGCACCTTTGTATTTCTATATATATCCAAGTACTCATAGGTCGGTTCGTATGAAGAGCATTAGCTTATAAAAAAATATTTTGCTAGGCTGCTTGTAATGCAGTCGTTTAACTGTAACCATGGCAACAGTTCAATGTGGAATTCTGAAACGGACAGCTGCCCAAAGAATAACTCCGTGCTCGAGTATTCTTTAAGGCCTTCCAGAAAAACTACGCAATAGAAATGCTCTAAAGTTTCCGGAATAAAGCACGGTGAAATTTCATAAAGCCGCTAATCGTATTACCACCATTCTTATGTTAGGATTTTAGTAATGTATCGACGTATCGACCATACAGTGCCGAGTATCTGTATCGAAACTTGATTTTGACCCTGTATCTTGTATCGGCATCGGAAATACATTTTTTCAGCGTATCGAGTATCGGTATCGAAGATACTTTTTCAAAGTATCGTGCCCAGCCTTGCTTAAGGTTAGCGCGCTAAAATTACAATAAGCGGTGAAATATAAAGCGGGCCAAAATTTTTTTTGCCGCTATATAGGCAGGCCGAGAGTATGCGTGACGTCTGTAGAGCAGCTGGAATGGCCCTCGCCATCGTATTTTAATAGATAGCTTGTTTGAGCCGCGGATACCTCATGTTACATACCGACAAGTATAGCGTTTGCGTATGTACATATACCTTAGCTGTGAAGACTCCACTGTTAGGATCTAAGGAGAAAGCAGTCATTGGGCGCTTTGTTTCTTTTTGAGAAATGTAAAGAAAATTCCATCAATTATATGCTCGATGAATACCCCAAACGCCAGTGTTTCCACCAGCGAATGGCTTTTTCATATTTCTGCTTCCTGCCAAAGCACCACAATACGAGTAACAGCTCCTCTTGAGTTTGAGTTGATTTCCAGTCATTCTATGAGCATGCAATGCTTTCTGGCACTCTTATCAGTGCTGGGTAAAAGTATAATTCTGCATAACCAAATTTCAGGCAAAATCAGCTGTAAGAGTCATTGCGTTTACTAGCTTTCGTCTGAAGACAAGGCGCTTAAACTTCAGAAAGTTTTTTTTTGTACTGCATAGAAAGTTTAGTCAAGCATTTATTTTTGGTCCCCTAGATTGTGTGCGCCTTCCAAGTATTTTGACGTTAGTCACAGATAGGTAAACGCATTTCAGCTCAGCTCCCTGAAATGCTCTTGACTGCAATGTACTTCATTCGAGAACATTTTACGAGATGATTGGGAGATGCAACGAATCCCGCTTGAATAGAAGCATTACCTTCGCTGGTCCAACGTTTGTGGCTCCTTAAAATTAATGAGTGAAAATAGCAACACAGAACCTATGTTTCTAACTAGTAACGCCAGCTGCATATGTAGTCGAAGGATAACAATATAGTCGTTTTCCATCTGCTCTTTACTGAGTAGAGCCTCGATGCTTTCGAACATGTAGACACGGTTCGCTGCCATATAATTATTCGCCAAATTTAAACATCATTCACAGAAAAGGAAGGAAGAGAAAGCTCAGAGAAGTCAAGCTACATTGAAAAAGTAGCAACCCAGGTAACAGCAATGACACTAATACTTCTGTCACACGGCCAAGTCCCAACTCCTTCGAACTTCTTTTCCATAAAGGACCACGGAGGGAGTTCAGCCCTAAAGGAGTTGTCGCCGTGTCACACGGCTAAGAACTAGCTTCTCCGAGACGCCGTCGGCGTCCCATTAGGCGCTGTTCGTTTTGTGTGTGCATATAAAATAATCAAGTTAAAAACATGTGAAATAATTTTTAGCTGCTTTCTTTTCAACAGTTTGAATTGACTTTAAAATATAAATGTATCTTTATTCATATGAAAGGAATGCGCTGTTACTTTTACTAGCATATCGTGTTTGTCTGTTCTGCTGGCCACAATGTGCTTGCGAAATTCTTGCGTGCATGCTTGGATATTTGCACATTTACTTTTTTCCATGCTTTGCGTTATGCTACAGTATTACAATTAGTTATAAACTCAAAATAATGCATATGCGTTTTTTTAACACCTGCACTGATGCCCACAGGGAACCAGAGTACTCCCTTTACCTGCTCGAGAGAGATGATCAGAACTCCTTATGCTAGGAACTTCTTAAACTTCCTTTCCTAAAGGACTGCCGTGTGACACGGCGCGTATCTACATTGAGATAAAGACTACCTTGGTTGAAGGGAGTTAAAAGGAGTTCAGCTGTGCCCGTGTGACAGCAGTATAACAGCGTGGTGAAAGAGAGGCGTGAACCATTCTCTCACCGTTTGGCGTCGCTAATACTTTGCGGAAAATATACCGAAAAAATGCGGGATGGACTCCTTGATGCAGTTTTCATAAACTCATCAGTCCGAGCTTGTCGGGCGGATGTGGCATAGAGTGCTTGACAGCAATCTGTTAAAGTGATTATGGGGTTTCAAACTTCATGGAAGAAAGAAACTGATAACGGCAACGAGATTTCGGCAAGCTATACTATCGGTTATAACAAAAAACCATTGTACGCGCTCAGTATTCACGCGCAGCGCAGGAATACAGTCTGAACGAATGCTGAATGATGCATATGCCTTTCAAGGGTAGAACGAGAGCAAGATGGCTCCGCAGTATGAAAGAGATCTCAACAAGGATTCAGGTGGGGCCTCGTTTCGGCAAAGGGGCTTGTCTTCATTTAACAGTTTACAGCAAAGCAGAGTCTATGAACTTATTTCCCTTTTTCAGCTACTAAAGGGTGGATATAATGAACTAATGTTGGGAGATAATTCATCCGCCTGCTCTTATAGAAGGCCATTTATGAAGCCGTAATTATGAAGCCCATGTTACTGACTCTTAATCACTGAATATGACCCTTAATTGGTACCGAGTTTGAATCCGAAGGGAGGGAGCACAACACCATCGGCAATTAAAGAAAACTGCCCGTTACGTCGACGTGTCACCAAAGGCAGTGGCCAAGAAAATAAGATGGTGGTTTAATTGACATATCCCGCTATTGGTCGGAGGGCTTATTTTTGTAAATAAACAATAAGGGCCGACGGTGACACCTGCTCCAAAAGTACGAACCTTTGTTATATAATAAGGTATGGCAATTGAAAATGGGGAGACTTGAAGAGCTAAAAAACAAGGGAAGAAACTCATGGGAAGAGTTGGGAGCGGACAAAGTGGTATAGAGGTCATAAAGGAGAACGGTCCGCGGGAAATATGTCGCCGCGGCAGTGCTGAGCGTAAGCTAGGACGGGGAAGCAAGGTACGGTCGGGGTCTAGGCGCAAATTAATATTGATGCGTCAGAAAGAGCGAGCCACACCCAAGTCAGCTTCAGGAGGCTTACTGCGGTCGGTTTTAACGTTTCAGGATAGTTGCGTAAAGGTGCTGGCTTCCGTGAAATGAAACAAATAAAGAAGTGCTTCAGCGTAAAGGTAAAACTTGGCTGACAGAAGAGACAATTAAAATTTTAAGCGCTGAACAGCAACAACCAGAGTCGGCTGAAGGTCTGTAATTAGTCATCAAGTAATACGAAACAGGGAGCCTTTGAACATTCCGCACCAGCAGGCGAATTATATAGCCGGTGCACGCATGTTGTATGAGGAAAATATACGATAGGCAGATGGGTGTGGTGCAGGCTTCATTTTATTAACAGCGTGCACTTAGTTGATATATGTGGAACATAGTTTCTTCGTTTCATGTCATCTTTGTTATCACATTTTTTTTTACTTTCTGATCAAATATGCAGCAATGCATCAGAACCACGGCAGTGTCGGAGCACTAATTTGAAGTGGCGGAGTGCAATGCAGTTAAATAACGCTGTTTAATTAATGCAGAGAGGTGGCCTATTTAAAGCTTAGTTATTGCATGAAGCACAAAAATACTAGGGTCAAATTAAACAGCGTAAAATCATGAGCAATGCGGAAGAACCCCGCCTTACACGCTATTTGCATTAACGTGGGGCATTCTTCTGAACGACATGGGGCCGCCGTCTCATTCCTCCTCATATGTACAACGACGCTGTAATCGGATGCGAATATTGATTAGGCCCAGCAACGAGTAGGGCAGGCAGGGAGAAACTCAATTCGCCTCCTGGTGCCCTCGCAGGAGGCGCCGTTGTCGAAAGCTCCGCAATATTTCCGACATGCTGCTGTTGCACGAGTACAGCAAGCAGTACTCCTGATAACATTTATGTTTTCTGGTACGAACGTGAAGTACTACATAAAGCCAAGCAGCGCTACATACATTGCTGCGCGACCCGACCCCTCCGGTCTCGGCTACGGCGACTGACAATCCCGTCCGCCGACCATCGCCGAGCAGTCGGCGGCATCCTTCACTTTTGCTTACATAGCAGGATTCGCGTAATATCCTAACGTAAGTCGCAGTAGGAAACTAACTGGCTTGCTGCAACTGCAACATGATACAACGCTGAGAACGCTGCCGCGTTGGTATGCAGCAGCGCAATGCAAGAGCAGAAAGGAGCCGACTAGCAAGAGCAAGATTGCTTGAGCTGATGGCAACGTATCTCAGAACATCGTCTATTACGCCAGAAAACTGTGCAATGACTTCACAAATACCTGAACACGTTTTTCAAATGAATCTGCTTCAAAGTCAATGCACAAGCGATGGGTCCAGAAAGCTAGAGCAAACAATTCCACAAAATGTAGAATAGGGTTGAGGCGCGGTTGAGGTGTCCACATAAAACACGTGAGACAGTTACCGCGCCTTTCCCTTCCTATAAATCAATCAGTTTTAAATCAATCAATCAATACGCTGGTTACATGCGCGGCGTCTGACTTTGTGCTGTCAGAGCACTGCGGTACTGAGGGAAGGCGCTGCTCATAGTAAAGCTCGACCAGCGATCACTTTTGGCTGGCGCCGCAAAGCTGCGCTCCTCGTTAGAATAGCTTGCGGGTTTATATCGGAACTAAACACTCCAAGATGGAAAAATACGTAAAATATTCTGCCTTTTCTCTCGTAGGGATTTTAAGCAAAGTAAGATTGGAACTGGATCACGAAACTTTAATGTGGTTCTTCGCGCGAATTCCTGTCCTCGGTTCTCTGCACAAAGCTGTGCACGCCGTTTAAGAGAAGCCGATTCGGTAGTTGCTTTCTTTTTTGCTGAGCACTTGCAATGGCGAGTCATACTGTTTGCAACGGCGGGTAACAAGAGATCTAGGAAAGTTGGAAAAAAAGCGAAACGCGCAGGAAGTTTTATATTCCTTTACCATCAATAAAGATCCGTCCAAACGGACGAAACAAGGGATGTCTCTGCTCCGTATCGCACACCAGCGTGCGTACCTGCACGCTCGCTGGTGTGGAAATCCCTCCCGTTTGTGTACAAGTGTGGGGCAGTTCATGACAGCTGGTAAAATTAAACCTCCTTATATTCGCTAAGTTGGCAGGGTCTATTCTCTAAGATACCCTGTGTCTGTTTTGAAATATCGTTTTCTTCTTTTACTATTAGGTTGTGTGCGGAATTCCGATATCTGGTCCGAGTTACACGATGTGGCTTCAATTATATATTTCTCCGCCTTGCATCTCTTTGTTACTCACATTAAACGGTTGTTCTACTTTAAGTTCTTCTTGCTTTAGGCAGCCTTTTACTTCGCATCTTGGCTGTAGTTGAAGGGTATAACATGGGTTTTCGGAACTGAGTAAGAAAACGTTGCTGAAGTTTGGAGGCTATATCCTTGCTGTTTTTGTTAAATCGTATTTCAGCATTTTATGTACATGATACGTGGACGGATGTGAGTTGAAAATATTGAATTCTGGCTCAATGTCTCTATGATATTATAAGCGTTTGGAGTCTTCGCTGAAAAAGCAATTCGTTGACGTGGGCAGTTTCGATCGGAGGGGTGATGTAGAGTGCGCTTTTGCGAAGCGTCCCTAATCGCAGTCAACTTCACAATAGCGCACTTTGGTGGTAACAGTGAATAATAAACGAAGCAAAATTTCAAGTTGCAGTCAGCGCTTCTTTAGCTTATATACCTTCCTATATGTATACACATACCTGGGGGCAGTGACTTAGTCGGAATTTTTTTTTTTCACTTTTTGTTTCTTTGACTGTTTGTTGCGTAACAAGAGTTGCTTGTTTTTTGGTAATGCCAAGCTCTCGAGGTAGCCTATTGCGCATGACGCTTTGAGAACCTTAATTTCTAAAAGAACATGTTTCCGTTCTGGCGACAAGAAAAACATTCATAAGTGACATCATCAGCATGACTATACCCACTGCAGGGCGAAGACCTCTACCACATTCCTCCAATTAATCCGGCCCTATGCTTGCTCCCTGCGAACTTCTTAACCTCATCCGCCCACCTAACTTTCGGCCGCCCCCTGCTACGCTTTCCTGCCCTTGGAATCCAGTTTGTTACCCTAAGCGACTACCGGTTATCATTTCTTCGCACTGCATGTCTTGCCCATGCCCATTTTTTCTTCTTGATTTTCGCTAGAATATCAGTGGCTTGAGTTATTTCTCTGACCTACTCTGCAAGTTTCTTATCTTTTAACGTTATCCCTACCATATTTCTTTCCGTAGCCCTCTGCGCTGTCCTCAACTTAAGTAGAACCCTCTGTGTTAGCCTCCACGTTTCAGGTCCATAGGTAAGTACAGGTAAGATGCAACCGTTGTATACTTTCCTCTTGAGCGATACCGGTGAGCTGCTAGTCGTAATCTGCAAATGCTTGCGAAATGCACTCTATCCCAATCTTATTCTCATTGGTATTTCCTTTTCATGATCCGGATCTGCGGTAAGTAACATATGTCCCCAAGAAGATGTGCGAACCAATGCATGATATCAATATGAACTGTAGCGAGGACTGCTGCCTCTAAGGCTGGAAAGGCATACCTCTTGCTTTAGAATATTGTTACGATACGGCAAGCCGATGAAAACAGAAGAAAAGAAGACAGATGGTCGATGACAGTGAGATGACGTTTAATGAAAATGTTGCCGGGCCTAGCGCGAGCTCTCCTGTCCGCGCCACTGCCCGCTTCTTCTTCCTTGATGTCGTCCGTAACATGACCCGGGGCCACCGAGCGATCGTCCCGATCGTGGACGAGGAAATGCACGATGTTGATGATTCTATGGCATGATGATGGGCGTGTCTAGATGCTTAAAAAAGAAGAGGAAGAAGGAAGAATAGAATGGCTTGCAGGCACGATGATTCGCGATGAACCTTGGCAGGACACTCTCGGGCCACACGTTGCCACGACTCGATGGCGGAGGCCAAGGCACGCACCGCATGGCATAGGCAGGGGAGAATGTCCTGAAGTGTAGCGGTGTCTTGGGTCGTAGGGTCCTTGGTCGACACATCAGGTCAGTGGGGTCACATTAGGTCATTCGGGTCTCTCCTTGTGTCTTGTGGTCATGTGTGGCGTCTCGGGTCAGTCTCTCCTTCATCGTGTTTTGTGGTCGGGGCGGGGGACGGGGCGGAGGAACGGCAAGGTCTTGCTGGGTCCGGCAGGCTGGGGAACAGCCATGCAGTGCCTCCTGACCTTTCGCCGACGGCGCAAGAAGTCGCAGGGCGCTAATGCTCCGGACCAGGATGGGGGGGTGATGATGAAGTACCCAGCACCTCCAACCAAATGTTACGATACGGCAAGCCGATGAAAACAGAAGAAAAGAAGACAGAGAGATGGTCGATGACAGTGAGATGACGTTTAATGAAAATGTTGCCGGGCCTAGCGCGAGCGCTCCTGTCCGCGCCACTGCCCGCTTCTTCTTCCTTGATGTCGTCTGTAACATGGTGTTACGTGGTAGTTCAGCTTGTAGCAGCTTGTATAAAAACTGCGACAAGAACAAACAGTTTCAACACATTTAAAACTTCTCATTTCAATAACTCCAGTCTACAACAATACTTTGTCGTTACAAAGGTACAGAGGAAATTCTGAAACATTGGTTCAATAATAGAAGACCCATCCACAAATAAAATGCCGGAAATAAAGGAGCCTGAATTACTTTGTGGATGTAACAGGGATCTGGAATAGAGACGCAAACTGAGAACGAGAAGACTAGAACTGAATTTAGCGGAAGAAGCTAATGTTCAAAGAGTGATTTGTTCTGACTAGGCAGAACGCGCGGAAGGCAGAATGTAAAACATGTCAAAAGAAGGTACGGAAAAGAGGCAAAATTTAGAATATAGTGAAATGTCGAAACACAGGGAGGCAAATACGTGCATCAAGAACTTTCAAAGGAGAAACAACAGCATGAACCAGGAATCTGCACAGATATTTAGCTCGCCATCGTCAAATGCAACAACGTGACAGAAAACATTTACCATATAAAACGAGATGCGATAGAAAAACAGAGCGGATGAACAAAAAAAGCAGCGAGAGAAAGCTCATCAGAGGTGCGACAGCAATTAGGGAAGCCATTAGTGCGAACAATCTCTCGCAGCTCATTACAATTATGACAGTTAATCTGGAACTGCTTTTAACATTCCTCTTGCATTTGTTACATTTCATTTTTTTTACTCCTTGAGCTGATTTTATGACTCCTCTCTCATGCTTTTATCTGTAACGAATTTCGGGCAATCACCGCTGTCGGCCCTCGAGCACGACCGCTTTGACGCTGATAATCTATGCCGACAATAAAGAAGCAATTCGAGACAGTCATTGGCCGTTCAACAAGCGAAAGTCTCACAACAAAAAGACAAAAAAAGAGAAGAAACGGTGCGCTGCTTCATCCGCGGCAGCACTTCGCGAGCCAGCTAAATCCTTCAGTCGCTGCTAGCACTTCGATCTTGGCTCGCTGCCACACATAGAAAGCTTATCGGAAATGGGTTTTCGGGCTTCTGCGTGCGAGATTGTAACAGGTCGTGTCATCGACATCGATGTACCAAGGGCGTCAAGGTTTGCTCTTAGCGGCAGAAAAGCGTGCAGGGATCGCATTTACATGGAAATTTGTGTTATCCGATACCTGTTAAGGAAGGGATAATACATTGTTTCCAATAGCAGGTTCTTGGGACTTATTCTCTCATAGATGAAGCCTGTCAACATGCTGAATAAAACGGTTACTGGCGACGGCTACGTATAGAGGAAGGTAAAACGGAGTGGCGTCAACGTGCTGTACAATATCAGTGCGCGTTAAAGAACCCCTGTTGGTCAAAATTTCTGGAGGCCTCCACTACGACGACTCTTCTATAACCTGAGTCACATTAAACTCTGCAAACAAAACCAAACCAAACCACGTCTTGCCATGTTCTTAGTTTTATACCAAGCATCAAATGGGACCCAACTCATCGAGCACACCCTACTACGACTTCATACGACTCTTTTCGTAGGCTACATCCGGTAAAGCCTGTGTATGTTCTCTAATATGAGCATTTTCAGTACGCGGGCTTTAGAGTGTGCAGAAGCGCAGGACCTCAAGATATGCCTTGGTGTGGCACGGTGCACCTCGAACAAAGACACGACTGAAGAGGCACGTGACCGCCAAATATCGATAAAATTTGTCGCACGAATCAGTTCGTGTTTACGCTTACGTACATCAGACTGTTATCACCCAAATATCAACATTTCGGATGAGCGTCCAGACAACAGTTTTTCGTATGCACTCCGCTGCAATCAGTCGCAACTACCACCAGGCTATGTTCGCTCTGATCAACCTGCCGAACCACCATGGGTGATGGATAAACTTTCCGTGTGCCTGCATATCTTTGGGATACAGAAACAATCGGTGGGCCAGTTAGTGGGTTCAAGCAGCTTACTCGTTTCTTTTTTTATTTATTGCCTCATTTATTATCAGATTCTACACATAAAGAACATTATTCCACACTCAAGCAGCTTCCTCTGATGTGCATCTGGTCGGAGTATCATATGAATATAATCACGTGTACACGGACAAACCTGTGTCAGCACAAGCATCAATTTAGCCATGGTCACTTTATTCAGAAGACTACTCTTCGTTTCCTTTTAAAGTATAACTCTAGATAAGCCGCTGCTGAGCTTGTAGTCCTTCAAGAACGAATTTGCTACAATTGTGGGGAAACATTGTAGGAGCGGTTGATATTCACTCAATCAAATCCGCCTTTACATATTTTCCAGAGTTTCCTACGCCACATCGCCTACCAGCCTCTTGCGCTAAACATCAAGGAACACATCTCGCGGAATATTGCAAAATATGACATCTCGCACAGAGCTCATGCCCAACTCTCGAGCACGGGATTTCGTTCCATGATCCTAGAAAGGCTTTCCTCTTACAAAGCGTTCGACCGGCGCAGGCGTATTATGAAGAGCCTATAGGTCCTATCTCTTAGGCTCAGTTCTAGTACCGGCGTGTACATCAAGAAACAAGGATTTGTTTGACACCACACCTCTCTGTGAGCCCGGGTTCACTTACACGACTCCCGATATGTACCATTCCATCACGGTCTTGAGGTGCAAATGTTGTTTTCATGCGATTCATTTTCATGCATTACCGACTATACTACTAACCGTCCTTATATACTCCACTAGAGAATGGGTGAGAGTTTTTATATTTATGGTGACCATTTGAGACACAATTGTAGTCAGCCGGTTTGAGATATTCAGCCATGAGTGATGCGAAACGGATCGGCGCCACAACTCGCACAGAATTGTTTTTCAAGCTGAACCTAACATGTGCGAATAATTTGCACAGACGTCTTTTGGTCCTCGAACTGTGATTTGGTGCGATCTTCGGCTGGTATAGGAATTGAAGTCCTAGCATAACATTCTGCAAAACTCGAGCGGACACTCTTCACGCACCCCTGCTGTGGTCGAGCTCTTTTAAGGTGAATCCCTTTCTAGGCTCAAGGAATGAAGGAGGGGAGGAGGCGGATGAGGGTGGCTGCTCCTGGCCCGGATGGGGCTGGGACAGGTAGGTCACCGCTGCTTGCGGCGGGGGCTATCCTGCCATCGATTTTTTTATCTGTTGTAGGCCGTCATTGCACCCGCCAGCGCTTCGGTGGTGGACGACGGCTGTTGCGGGGCGCGTCTTTCTCTCCCTCTTCTTTTTCTTTCTTCGCTATTTTCTCTTCAGTCCGCCCGAGGCAGCGGAGATGGCTTAGCTATACAGAGCCCGTAGCAGGCCCGCGCATTTTCTTTTCCTTCTTCCTACACCCACAATTCTGCGCGAGATTTGAGCGCGAGACCAGTGTGCAAGGTCTTAAAGCTTCCGCCTTTATAATAAAGCTTTATAAAACAATTTAATTTGGTAAAGTTACGCAGGCATTCAGGTGTGTCCTGAATGGTTGTGCTTCATGAGCTAACGCTCAATATCCATGTTCGGCTCTGTCGAACACGCATTTTCTTTAATATCTCATGTGTTTATAATTAGCCCAATTTTATCATACATCTGCAGAACACCTAGCCTAGCGAACACCTGGCCGCTGAGAAATCTTCCAGAATGTTAAATGCAACGCAAAAAAAAAACATAGTTTCTAGCACACACCATACACAACAGTGTACAGCACAAGTAATGCAATTTGTGCAAATATAGCATTTTACCACTCCAGCTTATACATTCCACCATCGTACGTGTAGCAGTAGGTATAATCACCACCGTCTTGGTCTATTTTGATTGCTAGAATCAATAACAGTGCACATTTGACACTTAGTTCGCAACGCCCTAAGGCATGGCTATTGTGTTTAGTTAGTACTAAAGAACGTTTCAACTAGCTTTTTGTTTCACTTTATAAAAGGATATAAAAAGAATATAGTAAAACTTATTGGATACGGATTGTTATACCTGCTATTAGAAAACTGCAGGTTTTGACTGTTTTCTTAAAATGATTACTTATGTACATATTATTACACCAACCCTTCCTAAGAAAATTCAACATTCATGCGTAACATTTCTACAAATTAGTCGGCTGCAGAGTCAGTCTCGTGAAAATTTTTGAGTGTATCTTTTGAGTGATTTGTGGTCCATCCCTTCGATGGGGCAGGTTCCAAGCCTAGCTATCCAGAGTTGAATTTTACCACAAGTTCTAGCCTCATGTACCGTCTTTGCCAAAAGTAACCAGGCGGCACGTTTTGCTTCTCGCTTGTATTCTAAAGCCGACATGGCTTTCCAGACGATCCCAACTTGCTAATAAGTGAGGACCGGAGCTCGGCTTTACTTTGTACATATTTACAGCTTCAGAAGTGGCACGAATTCTGTACTACTCGACTGAAAAGCGGAACCTGCTGCCTGGTTTCTTTTGGCAAAGATGGTACGTTATAGCATATATCGGAAGGTAAGAGTCACACATCCGCCACAAAACCATAACACAATGCTGCGTGCCAGATCAGTAGTAACCAAGCTAGAAGAAGCATCGAACTATACAAACAAGCGCCTCCATCAGAAAAAGAGATAATGAGGCCGCGGCACCGTTTCCAAATGGATGGGTGGGAAGGAGAGGAAATCGGAGAGAAAGTGAGAGAGAAAATGAATAAGAAGTAAGATGATCAGAATGAGTTAAATAACACGCGCGTTCCGCATATCTCGTGTCGACCGTTTGTCCCCCCAAATCACACATAAAATGTTGAAAATACAAATGAAACTGTTCTGTGCTCCACTTATCGAGCGATCTAGGTAAAACATCTCTTCCAATGGAAATACCAAGCACATTCTTTTTACCTGGAGGCCTAATAGATTAGAGTCTACTATTGCAATTCCGTATACCCAGCGAACACGTCCGGCAAAAGGCGTCAACATCGTAGGATACAGTAGTGCTTCCCATGTAAACTATCCCACTGAACTGCTAGTACACTCCAGCGACCTTCACCGCCATAGGCGTGAGATCGTCCATGTCGGCTTCTTGAAGCCGTATATAAAATCTCCCTATATTCCATCTCACTGACTCGGCGTGGCCCCACTCTTCCTGCGGGGGACAGCTTTGAATCAAAGCAAAGACGACAAGCGTGGCTTCTCGGCAGAGTACGAGCTGCCAAGCTATCCAACCCCCTTTCTTTTATAGCGTTAGCTTCGCGTACTGCGTTCATTTGCGAGTTTCGCGTTATTCCAACCTATTGTACTTCATGCGTTTCAAAGGTAACGCCAGTCAGTCGTGCGCTGCATGGTGTTTCATCTAGTACTGCGTGCAACAAACATCGTTGCCTTCATTGTCGTGCCCATGCACTCGACGGCTATGCTATCGCCGCAGCAAATCACGCATCGTGTCAAGCTGCAAAATACTCTCACATCGTCCAGTAAACATCGTCGTCTTCATCGAGCTCCAGCGGCAAAACACGCCCGCACTGGGCATTGAGGATCGTAGTGTTCATGAAGTTCCATCTTCGCTGCTCATATATTTAACCTAGGAATAATACACCTTGCGTATAAGCCATCTCGCTAAAGATAAGAATTGCAGCCGTGCCCGAAAGGTTCCTGAGGCAACGAGAAGAGACAGAGTAGCCCATTGCCGAGAAGCTGTAGCAGCTAATGGCGGCTGCAGCCAAATGCTAACTCTACCTAACTCTACTGAAAATTGGTTCAAGGATAGTTGAACTTCAACAACTCTTACTAAAGGCTAACAGTGGCCTGGAATCAGACTTGCACTGTATTTTTATCCTTGGCCTCACGACGAATTCATGTTCTCGTCATCAGCACCATGTCGTGTAGATGATATCAACGCCATCATTGGTAGAGATCGCGTCGTTGCTGCTTGAGCAGCTCTGATGCATTTTTACGTTTCTTGTTATGCTGAGAGAGCTGCCGTATGTTTCCTATGTGTTTCGTTCGATCGAGACAATTTTTCTCTCACGGCTTTGTGATACCTTGATCTCAGTGGCGTGTATTTTTTTCTGAACCCTCGATGGTTGCATAAAGCAAAGTGTTCATAGTTGCCTATACACGATTGAAAATTTTTAAACTTTATGGTTTGCGTCCCGGAACTGAGCGCGCAAAACGGCATTAGGCGAGCACCATAATTCACATGGAGAAAGACCTAAAAAGAGCATAAATACATCACACTTTCAAGAATATATTCACAACTTTTTAAAATAAAGTATTTGGTTTGTTGGTAACAACTTTATTCAAAAGAAAGTATTGAAATAATTTTTACAATTGCCTTGACTCCACAACATAGAAATTAGTATGGTGCTTTGTTTTTGTTTTTGATTGTTTTCCATTTGCAGCAAGTGGTTCAACACTATAGCTAAGCGGCCGTTTTCGTGAAACTTCTCTGGCTCATGACTGATATACTAAACTTGTTTAAAGAAACTTCTCTAGGGATGTCACGGTTGATAGCAAGCTATCATTTTTTAATCTGTTTTTGAAAGTTGATACGGGCCATATCTGCTGAGAATACCTGCCTTGGGTAGAAAAACCGTTGTTAAATTTTAAATCGCATCACTCCAAGACACTAAAAACAGGAATTACAGTTTCATCTTTGATGTCTATTTTATCAAATTCTTTTAAACATGTAATAATCGGCAGCATCAATGATCAAATTGGAAGACTCAAGCATCTGATTACCCGGATGATGTTCTATTATTGGGCGGTTACCAGATATTCAAAAAGCTAAAAACGTCATCTTTGGTACGTAGTGCGGAAAAAGGGAAGGAAAGAAAAAAAGTTTGTGGTTCTCTATTATGTACACAGCTTATCACACAATATAAGAAAATGTGGCAAAACGATATGGCATAAAGGTTGTTTTTCCTGCACAGAACCTAAATGTGTTTGTGCTTTTCGGAAAGAAACTGAGCACCAAAATGAACCTGAAATAACATGTGGGGTTAAGCATGAAACTAAGCATGTGCCATGCGCTCAAAGTGTAGTTTATAAAATCCCAATATCATGTGAACCACTGTATTTCGGGAAGACGTGGCGGTGCATTATAACAGGTTTGAAAGATGATGCAAATAAGTTGGAATCTATCAATATTTCTAATCTCGTTGACCACGTCCGTGACTGCGAATTTTGTTATCCTTCATGGCACTATTGTGATATCCTGTACAAACACCCGGCCCACTTAACACATGAGATAAAGGAGGCCTACTACACGAAGAAAAAAAAAAAACAGAGTTGTGGGTTAGCAACTATCCATTTTTCTACATGAAAGTGCATGCTTTCATCCTACGTACCAACACGTGTTTTTGGCTTGTCGATTTGTTGATAGGCCGATCGATATTTTTTTTCGTATATTTTGTTGCTTCTTTGAATAATCTTTTATTTGTGAGTCAGCGCTCATCCTGTGGTTCTTTGCTTTGGTTTTTATCTCTTGCGCTATTTTCTATCCAATATGTAGCCAGAGGTGATATAAAGAATGACAAAATAGTTACTTGTATAAGAAACTTTTCCTATATTATAAGTGCATTAATGAACGAGACTTCCCTTTGGTGTTTCACATGAACGATTTCTTCTTCCTAATCTTATTGAATATAACGCTTCTTCTATTGCTCATGCGTAAAAATGAAACTACACTGTAGTGTGACTTATGCTAGATTTCATAATCTACAGCAAAGTGTCGGCGCTTGTGTCTCGTCTCTTGTCCTTAGTGGTCGTGTGTGTTTGCGCTCTATCAAAGTTTTCCAAAAATGAACCAACTCGCCCAAAAAGAAGTGTTAATGAAGCAACAGACGTCGCGATGTTTAGTTTTATTCGTTGTTCGTTACATTCTGCTTTATTTTCAAGAGGAATGTGAAAATAGTAAAGAATGTTAAAAAATGTAAAAAAAGTTAGATTTTGCAGTTTACATTGTTATACGAAATGAGAATAGCAACGGTAGTAAATAACATTATACAGAACAATTACTCGCTTTCAATTAATATTTTTGTCTTGCCTAACAGGAGCACTAGAAATGCAATAATATTAATTTTAATTACCCTGTAGCCTGAAACGCCTATGGTCAGCGCCTAATCCAATATTGCGGGTTTAAATTATGGAACATTATACCACTTGAAATTAAAATGGCTAACAATTTCATGTTTTCCGTTAAGCGCTCCTACTTTTCGAAGATTGAGGGTTATGTTTATAATCTTTTTATGTCTGCTGATGAGTGTTGCTCGCTGTTACTTCGTTCACTCATCATTTATAACCGAGTTTCATGTTGGTATCTTCTGTTGCTGTTATAACAAATGTGTACATTGGGCCTATACTACCTTCGGCTATTGGCCCAGCAGTTTTTGCAACCGTTTTGTATATCTGATGTGAAAATAAAGAAAATGAAAAAAGAAAAAAAAGTCTATACAAGCCTTCAGAGAGATGCTTCTCGACCACGACGACGAATGTCCAATAATTTGACCATAATTTGGTTCGTCGCTGCCTTTCGACTCATGGAAATTACCAGACTTTGGTCAAATGTTGATACTAAGATGGGGTTTTCACTGCCCCGCTATTCACAAATGTGACGAGAATGCGTAACTAGCAGAAACGTGGCAACAAATATGAAGTCTCAATTTTAGCGCGATATTCCTAGTGAAATAGGCCTGGTAACGAACATTTCTACCTAGTTATTTTTTAACCAAGCATCTTCAAAATCGATTGACACCGCTTTCTTCGATACACATATTCTTCGCCGTTTCCGACCATCGCTTATTCACATTAATTCGACCAAAGATAGTGGCAATTTTGTTAAGACTTTGTTTATGGCGTGCACAAGTGAGGCTCGCCAATTCGCTAGGTACCAAATAACGCTTCGCTATGGCTTTAGTAGGTAGTACGACATTACTCAGAGCGGTTTTAATTTTAGAGTCTGCGCTAGCTCCAGAGAATAGGGGCCACATTATCTAATTTGCAATCATTTCAAACAACCATTCCCGGAGCTTTATCGCAGCGAGAAAGTGTACGCACCACCTATACATATCACGTTTACAACATGCCGTTTTGTTCCATCCTTCTATTCCTCAGTTTGGTCTTGTTAAAACTCGTACTGTGCATGTACCAAGGCAATCCACAATTTACCAAGTGTTTGACATACACGGCTCTTTGAAGAGAACATTGCCTGATGACGGGCGCTTCGTTGTCTCCCCATTAGGTACAATCACCTTCACCTTCAGTCTGAACATGCATTTTAGTGCCCTTATATTGAGCCGCCACTCGTCCTCATCGTCAGTCGACGCTCAAAGCAAGCCTCCATTGCGTGGCCACTTCGCTTATCTTCCCATCATAATGCTTTCCTGGGTCAACCATGATCAAGAGATTTCTCGTCATGCCTTTTTGCTACGTCGTCCCTTGCTTTCATTTCGGCATCGACCAGCTTCCTCCGAAGCGTTCCGGGGCGTTGACTCCCTTGAGAACAAGGAACAATCAAGGAGCGCAAGGCACTTCGAGGCAGGTGGACGTGCGAGGCGGGCCCTCGTAGGGTTCGCAAAAGCCGACGCCAACCTAATCAGGGAGGGGGGAGAGAGGAGGAATGGGACGTGATTTTCTCTGGAAGCTAGGCCAGTGCTGCTATCATTAGGATACGATGAAAAACCCCAAAATGACACGGTTTGATTTATTTCGTACATTTCTACTATTGTTCACATACTGATCCTAGGCGCATCAATTTGTGAGCATTTCTTCTTGAGTTTAATCCTTTCGATTGCAGGAGCTGCACTTCGTGCCAGTCTTGCTAGCGACCTCTCACCGACTAAAGCGACAGTCTACACTCCTGTATTTGACTTGGTAGTGGCTGAACTTTTTCGAGCTTTCATATTATTCTTATGACGTGATTGGATGCCTCTAGCGCACAAAACCTGTCCTGATTCGGTTAAAATTCATATGAAGAACCATCTTTATGAGTCCACCAGATTTCACATTTGCTTTTCACCTCCCCGTCAATCAGAGTTTTCCATGAAACAACGCTTCCTCTGTCAGGAACTCAATTGAACTTGTGTACTATATATACGCGCATTATAGAGATAGCTTTTCTGTCTACGATGCTTCGAAAACTATGGAATATGCGTGCGCTAGCTGGGTTATGATATTGATAATAGGGGCGAAATATTAGGACCTAAAAGGGGGACGAAATCATATTGTTGCGTAAATACTCAGGCAAAGCTCATTTCTAAAAACTAAAATAGAGGGCACATATCAATGTACCGTTTCTGCAATGTTCATTGAAAACCATTAGCAAAATACACGCCAACCAAAAGAGATCATTTTGTTATGCATGGAAAGCACGGAAAGACCCTTCTGTGCTGTGCGATATCGGTGCTTGTTAAAGAACTCTAGATGGTCGAAATTTCCGGAGTTCTCCACTACGGCGTCTCTCATAGTCTTAGTTGCTTTGGGAGGTTAAAGCCGATAAGGACGCCAATTCAAAACATTAGAAATGGTATAACTTGAGATGTGAGCGAGGTTCAGGCTTCTGGTTTATTAGGACAATTGATGCGCCAGCCTCAGCGTCAGAGACAGAAGTTCGCGACTATTTGCCTAAGCATGCAAAATAAATTATGAATGTTTAAAGGATGACAGGAATGGGCATGCGATTTGAAAACTCAGTTTTAAAGAAATGCATACGCTCGTATAGTAGGTATCATCATCATCATCATCAACCTGTTCATCAGCCTGACTATACCCACTGCAGGGCGAAGGCCTCTCCCATATTTTCCCAATTAACCCGGTTCTGTGCTAGCTGCGTCCACTTGACCCCTGCGAACTCCTTAACTTTTACCGTCCACCTAACTTTCTGCCGCCCCCTGCTACGCTTTCCTTCCCTTGGAATCCAGTTTGTTACCCTCAGCGACCATCGGTTATCCTCTTTTCGCCCTATATGTCCTGCCCATGCTCATTTCTTCTTCTTAATTTCCACTAGAATTTCGGTACCTTGAGTTATTTCTCTGACCCACTCTGCACGCTTCCTATCTCTTAATGTAACCCCTACCATTTTTCGTTCCATCTCTTATCGGAGACGTGGTATTTCTCGTGCGCTTGAAAAGCCTTCAACCGGTGGCTCACCCCTGCCGGTTTGCATTACGCGTTTTGCATAAACGAAAAGAAGGGATTTGTACCTTACATGTCCTTACCGAAGTAGCCTTTTGATTGGAGCCGAAATAAAATCTGTGGGAACTACGCTTTATTTACTCGGCCCATATGGTAGTCCGGAGATCT
The DNA here is from genome assembly GCF_055883805.1 of Amblyomma maculatum. Lineage (NCBI taxonomy): Eukaryota > Metazoa > Arthropoda > Arachnida > Ixodida > Ixodidae > Amblyomma > Amblyomma maculatum. The sequence goes on from NC_139352.1 coordinate 58,000,569, forward strand.
CATGGGGATACGAAAATAACAAAAGCCTTCTTAGTAAAAAGCGATTACTGCTTATTATTGGGTAGCACATTATATAGGTTTGGTTCCGAATAATGATCACTAAGCTACCTTTCCTCTTCATATGTATACATATGGAGAGCAAAATGTTCTGCCAAGTATAGTTCGTATGGACAGGCAGAAAAGTTGTAGAACGCTGTAAAGAAAAACCATGGCGTCCCGCACAAGTTTGCAATCCGCATGAAAAAACCCAGCTGAGTAGTATCTGCAAACGTGTAGTCGGCAATCTTTTTCTGGCGAAAACACTGCTACAGCGTGAACAGTGCGTGCTCCGTGAACACGCAGGCCCTAACGGGATGCCACCGTTCTTTACCATTTCTTGGAGAATAGGCAGGCAGGTTAAGGCAGGAGCCTGTCTTCCATTCATAACAGCTTTCATGGGGATTTTTTTTTTGATACATTCCATAGTTGTCAACGTATCAAAATCCCGTATTACCGCGAGTGTTAGGGAAAATGCTTCGAAATAGGACGGTGGCAGCGGTGCGTAAAACCTCTTAGGCTACCTATGCTTTCAAGGCTGAACGAATTAAAGCCCTTGTCCGTCTCATCAGCAAAAAGTATCGCAAAAAGGGGTTCTTTATATGAGCGCAAGCATTGTAATGTACTGAGTGATGCTATCTTTTATATTTACGATGGATTATGGGTAATGATCGTGGCTATGATTGATGACTTGTCATAGGTCGTTACATTATGTCATTCTTCTATACATTTTTGCATACCTCGACTACTGTTCCCAAGGACGCGGGATCGAATCCCGGCCTCGGCGGCAGCTTTTCGGTGGAGGCGAAAAGCAAGGCGCCCGTGTGCTGTGCGATGTCAGTGCACGTTAAAGAACCCCAGGTGGTCGAAATTTCCGGAGTCCTCCACTACGGCGTCTCTCATAGCCTGAGTTGCTTTGGGACGTTAAACCCCACAAACCAATCATTTTTGCATACATGCAATTTGCTTCGCGCTCGATCGCTAACCCCTTGATTGTCATTGTTATCTCACTAAAACTCAACAGAGTACAGTACTAAGAAAACACCTTTTTTAAAGATCACTTGACGTTCACGTAGATATAAAGGCACACTGTAACTTAGCCGTACGGACGTGACTGCTTTGCGTGCGCCTGATTCGGCACCAAGGATTGTGCAAAAAATACATTCTTACACCACCTTCCATTCACATAGACTGTATGAGCTGCTTGAGATTGCGGCTTCTAGTTGGATAGCACCATCTTGAATCGTGACGTCACATAACCTGTCGACTAATCAGTGATTGGCCATAAATTTGTCACTAACCTAGAACCTCTAAGTCTCACACATGCGATTGTCGCACCTCGGCCATCACCACCGCTACAGGCTTTTGTAGTGATAGGAGATGTACTGCTCTTACATTATTAAGGGCACACATCACGGCTTTTTGGTATATTCTGTCTGACATCGTTCCTTTCTTCGTGGCAGTGAAATGCATCCTTTTAACTTGAAGTACGCTTGTTAGGTTGACTGATGTCCGTATATTCACTGGAAAGAAATTCCTCGTGAAAATTTTAGCGGAAAGACCAATTGCTTATATGGCTCCATAGCCATTTGTATACTAGTGAATAAAGAGGTCGAATTCTAACATTCCAAAGGAAGATGATCAGGTTTCTTGGTGCTAGACGGTGATTGGTGTTAGATGCTTAAGCTCTAAACATTTCTTCGAGAAGCTATCTCTTTGAAATAATTTGACCTCATCGACACCTGTTTAAGCAGTACACATTATTTTGTGGATGGCGGGAGGCTGAAGGACCAATAAATGAAGGAGGCGAACAAGTGAGGGAGAGAGAATAAGGCAAAGCTGGGGAATACTCATGCCAAAAAAAAAAGGTAACTTTTCTGGTGAACGTGATATTAACATTTCTGAGTTACCTTTTCTACCCGGTTTCTTGCGTTTTCGTGAGCTTTGCTTGCATCTCGCTTCGCATTAATTGGAACATTGAAACGGAGCACCTCTCTGCGCACTTTGTTGCGCCAAATTAATACCAGAATAAACATTCTTTAGCTAATATAAGGCAAAAGGCATTTTAATGCCTATCCATTTTGTCTCCTAATTATGCCCTTTCAATCAACCAAGTTTTGTTTCACAAAGGTAGCAAACCGGGCGAAATGGTAACAAATATATAGGATCTAAGAAATCGGTCTTGATATCCCATCCAACAGTCGTTAGCTTCTGTGCATTTAAGTACGTTTTCTCGAGGCATCGCAGGATCCGCACTTGGCAGCTAGCTTTGAGTCATTCGTGTGGTCTTAGTGATGGTAGCCGAAGCGAATTGCGCTGGGACGAAATGAACGCACTGAACAAAAGCACCCTAGACCGGAAAAAATAGAGTGCAACAGCACACTTGCAGGCATGTAGCGCCATCTGAAAAGGTGAGCACAAAGCGTAACCGCAGGATTTGGTCACCTCGTCGGCACCAGGAGCCGCCACGAAAAAATGCACTCGTTCATTACCCAGCCTATTCTCTTTGTCTTCAGGAAAGACCACATACTCCATCAATATATTTCACACAAATCTGTTTTTTTTTTCTCAGTGAAGGTTTCCTCAATAACAGCGTTCAGACAACGAAGGCTGTGGGAACATTAGATTTGTAATAACAAACATGCTTTTGTTAAGGGAACTAGAGTGGAATTTGAAGCCAAGGTGTGATGTACTCTTTCATTTTTTTCTCAAAGTCGCCTGTTCAAAAATCTTGTTCAACATAAACTTCTATTCAAAGCCACATTATATTTCTTGTATTTCACCCCCGCACATGTTTGCAGTGTCTTCGAATCTCGTAGTGATTCGAAGCTCCTGCTGTATTGATCGTACGCCATACCAAACTGTTTAAAATCGGAATCGTATTGTCCAGCTTGAGAGCTCATTAAGTAGACCTTGATGTCAACAATTCGAAGCAAGCTTTTTAAACATAAACATCTAAAGAGGCTTTTTTCCGCTGGAGATCAGCTCGAGTTTCTCACAAGAAGCTGAGTCTGCCCTAAAGCAGAGCATGTAGAGCTCAGCCACAAACGATATCCTGGAGTGTCGGTTTGATTCCTCATCTTCCCAGAATTTTATTCCATGCAGTAAAAGGTTTGATGGAAGTAAGAGTTGACGTGTTTTGAGCATCTGAACATCTGTTTGGCTTGCGCCGAGCTGTGAATGAAGAAAAGGGCAATGCGACTAAGTGCACAACAAAGGAGCAGCGGCTTTTTTGTTATGATAAGGTCTTTTTTACAAGGTTCCTTTGCCCTTCGATGAGCAATAGGCTGGGAATATTCGGCGCTCTATAAAACAAACACGAGAAGAAAACCGCTATAATTTTTCATATGTAGTATCAGGGAACCTCGAAATTCCCTACCCGGGATTGTGAATGGGCAAAAAAAGGAAATTAAAACAGTACGTGCCACTGCACACAGCAAAACAGGGATAAAAAAGACATAAAAAACACAATGGGAATAACTGAGGCATTCAAGATACTGAAGCAGGGAAATGCATGTGTGAGTTCCCCTTCTACAGCATTGCTACAAAAGAGCTGTCACTTCTGGTGGATAATCTCGGTTGATTTTTTTTCGAGTATTTCTGTTGCTTGTTTTTGCTTGTTTCCGCTTTGTTTTTGTTTCCACACCGGCACCAATTTTCATAACAGAAATAAGTCTTCATTTGATATCTGCGCTGTGTTGTTCTATTTCTTCATCTTATCTCAAAACCCGGCCTCGGCGACCGCTTTTCTCTGCAGACGAAAAGCATGGCATGCGCGTGCTGTGCGATGTCCGTGCAATTAATGAACTCCTGGAGGTCGTAATTTCCAGTCTTCTACTATGGCGTCTGTCATAGCCTGAATCGCTTTGGGACGTTAAGTCCCACAAACCAACCAATCATCCTCTCCCGTGTCCATGTTCGCGCTGTTCGATACATCATAGTTTTTCCGGTATTACTTGTGTTCAGTGGATCATTCGATTATGTTTGGCAGGAATTTCAAAGTGATGTCACGTCTCGACTGCTAAGATGCGAGAGGTTTTGTGTGCACGAAGCTATGGTCACTCACATATATAGAAGAATTTTACTCTGCCACTAAGGGGTGCACAATGCCGTAGAACGAAATCGTAGTTTCGGTTGATCAAATATACCCTCGTCCAGCTGTGAAACAGAAAAATGCGTCGTAGAACCACTTCCTTGCGGACATGTACACATAAAGGCATTTCAAGCGCAGCGAAGTGTCACATGAACATGAATTAACTAACTGCACAATATTTAAAGAACTAGTTTAAAATCATTTTTTCGTTCTCAAAAGCAGTAAACGTGCATGACAGTAATGTCCTACGTCTATTGAGTCAGCTCGCGAGCTGAGATAAGTTTAGAAAGTTGCCGTTGTATCTAAAACAGTGAAAATACGTTTGTATGCTAAGGTTACGTGCAGCGAAGTCTCATTACACCCTAATGACTAAACGCACCACACATGTCTTCAATCTAGCAGTCGCTTTCTGATGTGTCCCAGAGCAAGCGACGATTTCTAGTCATAGCTGTCTGCTTTTTACAGACATGGAGAAGCCACACTTTTCACCCATTTTTCTTCACCCTTGTTAAAGGGCCACTGTCCAGGGAAGGCCCTTTTAAGCAAAGGAGCCCAGTGTTTCGATCAGGTACCGGAGATAGTCTGTGCAAAATGCTACAGTGACACGCGCGCCGCAAAGCATCGAAAATACAATTCAAAGCTCACTCATGGGAACCTTTGGGAAGCCAGCTTCCCCGTTTCTTGCGCTGGCCCGACGGGCCACAATAATGACGTACGCACCGCGAACGACGTCCATTAGTCCGTCTCGCTGACTGACGGGAGAAGGATGGGTGTCTACCGCTCGCAGCCAGCTCGCAGCGCGCTTTTCCCTCGCCACGGCCAGACTGAATCCAGCGGCGCGCGCTCCCTCGATCGTTTTTTTTTTCGCGCTCGCGGAGAGCCACGCCCCACCTCCCGCCAAACGCGCAGGAGGAAGGGGAATTTGTATGGCGGAGGCTAGACGACCTCGGGCAGGAGAGTGAAAAACATTTGCGAGGGAACGGACGGAGAGAGGCATGACAAAATCGGGTGATTGCGGTGGCTGTAACTGCGTTATTAGTTACTCTTTTCAAAAACATTTTGCGGCCTTGCGTTCTAGGGGCGAAGTCTCACAGTCACCGGGGAAGAAAATATTTTCGACCGGAGGGTGGACAGTGGGCCTTTAAGCCTAGAAAAATGCTAAGCACCATTCGCGCGTAATTTGTCTTGTCTTGAAGTGCAGCATTATAGTGACAACACAGGGGTCCATAATTCTGGTTTGCGGCAATCCCATTTCAGAGAACAGAAACTTGGCCATGCATGTCCGAATCCTCCGTCGTCCCACCGCACAACTTATCGGAGCCCGTGAGGTTGCGAGCCCGCTCGGGAAGGCATATGTCCTGCGCTCTTCATCACTGCGAGTTGTAGGAGCCGATGGAGCTTTTTTTTTTCGCGGTTGACAACCTGCTGTGGACCGAGATCCCACTGCCTGAAGAGGAGTGGGATCCGGTTCCGCCCCCCTTTCAGCCCCCCAGTTCGAGCCGGCGCTTCAGCAACCGCAGCCTCTCAGGAAGAGGGGGGACGGGGGTACACTCAGCGGCGAACGATGGCGGCAGGAGCGCGCGCAGCAACCGGAGAACACGAGAAAAGGGGGGGGGGGGGGGGTGTCGCCGGTGGCAGCGCTAGCAGCGACCTGATGCTAGCAAGACAAGACGACCTGCTGCGTAGAACATCGTCGCCATGATGCAGAAAGAGGAGGAGGGGCTCCCCCCCCACCCTCCCCATCTTCATGCATGGCAGCGAGGGTGCTCTGCGGTTGCCGAAATGCTGCGGCTCGCTATCAGCTGATCACGGTGCGTGCATCCCGCTCTGACTCGCTTCACTCGCTAGCGATAGCGGCGTCAGCGGCATCAGTCAGCCGCTGCTATCTGTTCGTCGCGCAACGTTCCTATGGGCCCACGCGCTGCCTCCCGCAACCTCCCGATAACTCAACTGCTCTCTTCATTTTTCCGACCACGAAGCTTCTTTCATGACAGCCAACAACTGTTAGTCGAGTGTTTCTTGAAGGAATACGTGTGAAAAATTAAAAAAAAAGTTGTCTGTAATTGTACATACGTGTCTTGCTCGAAATATTTGCCTCAATTTATCGAAAAGTTGAAACAGCTGAAGAGCTGCGCTCAAATTTCGCATTAGGAAGTAACGTAATCGTGGGCAATTTTTTTCTCTCGTAGTCTACAAGCAGCCAACAAGGACTCAGCATCACTGACACAATCTTCTAGGAGTATCTTGCGGCTGACAGAATATTAACTTGTGCGGAAAAACTGGTTTATGTTTGATACACACGTGATCATTGCACTCCAGCTCGTAGGCATGCCTTGACACTCCACTTAACAGTCTTAAGATGAGCCGATTGGAAAGGAACAAGGCTCTTCCAGGACCGTGGCGAGTATGTTCAAGAAACATGGCGGTCAAAAAGTATCAGTTCTATGTCTAAAGAGCCTGTTATTTTCACTCCAACCTGAAAAATAGCGAGAATGCAACAGTTAAGCAAGCAAAGGTCGGAAAGTAGCTATAGTCGCACAACTAGAGGAAGCTCAGCTCGTGTATAAGGCTAGTCGGGCAACTGAGGCGTCAGATGTTAAATAAGAACCTGGTAGTCTGTCTCAAAGCGATCAAATGCTAGCCACTTCGCCCGCGGTTTTCACGAGACTTTAAATTTCCAGTGGAGGCCGGTTACATGAATCCAAACACCTGCGTAGCAACAGTGAACCTGCAAAATGTGCTCGCTGATGTTTTAGGCCAGGTGATGTGGCCCAATCTTCCGACCGCGCATACGCATTTGCATCACCCACAAAAACACGACGACATTCAGTGATGGTTGATGCTATGTTTTGCTTTTAGTTTTTCTTTATTTGAACAGTTGGTTTAGAAATACAACGAATCAGCGTTGAATTAATTAAAGTGCGTCTCCAGGGGCGTCAACGGGGCTTCAAATGCACAGGCGCGAAATCGAACTGCAGAGCAACTTGGGTAGAAATGAAAAAAAAATCAATAATCGCTTCTGGGCATATGTAACAGTGCGCGCTCAGTGATAACTGATACCACTTGGATCTGTCCACGTATGCTAGCCCTTGGTAAACGCACGCCTGGTTGCATTACACCAATAGCTTTTCTGAACATGAAATTTCGTATTAAGCAGTCAAGTAGAGCTATAAAGATTTTCAATAAACAATATATGTTCACTGAAACGATTTCCGGCGTGTTCAAGTGCTTGTTTTGCGTTTTTTTTTTTTTGCATTTGTGTATTCAACCTACTTAATCATTCAGCAAACATGCTGTTAACTATGCTGTTGCACTTCAAGCATTTCACTCTTTTAGTGTGAACCACCTAGGCAGGCTACAGAGTAAAACGCACGAAGGAACCACTTCACAAGAAGCATGAAATTTCGTCACGGTATATAGTCTCGCTGCATAACGTCCATACTACACTGAAACATTAGTAGCCTGTCTGACATATCGCATACTGCACAGACCATGCTTTGGTACAGCCATATATTTAGTACTTTGTACACGTGCATGGCTGTAGCGAGTACGCTTACGGCGAAAAGGTTAATCGACAAAGAGCTAAAAGACGTGCAAAGTTGTGGAATTTTAATCGAGAACAGAGGTATGCCGCGCATTTAAAGCATGCTCATCTCAAAGTATAAGAAAACGCATATGTCACCGACGCGCCCACACGCATGCGAACGGTCAAAACTATAGTGCGATTACCAATCTGTAATGTTCACAGATTGTACCCAACGACCCGAGCCACCAACCCGAACAAATATCACAGATAACTAGACTCATCAGCACAAATTCTCGCATGATAAGTCTGTCATGTACGAGTATAGCTATTGAACCTGATTTAGGTATGAAGTGCAGTTGCAGAATGAACTTAGAAATGAGCTGAGAAAATACACGTTTTGATAAGCAACGAATAAACGGAGACTACGTCAGTCGTTACTGTGTTTTAGATGAAAAAGGAGCCACTCACCAAAATACATGCTTCTGCCGTGAACGACTGAACAGTTGCAGCAGCAGCAGTCAAAAATTAATTGTTCTAGCTGCGAAGCCGTCCGACGAGCAATGATGTACCGCTGACAGCCACATAAAGGTTCGTTGCAGCTGCCGTGATGCACACCTCAAAAGTCCCTTCCTGTTTAGCGGCATTGGCGATTTTGTAGTACGTACACGGGCCCAAAAAACACTTCTGTATCACCCCAAACAATGCAAAAACGAAGCGCCACCAGCAAATGGCAAGGTTCATGAGAACTTTGAAGCACTCGAACTGACTGCATTAACGGTGCAGCCGCCACAACGTTGCAGCTTTCGGGCTTCTCCGCCGTCCAGACCACCGTGTGTAACGCAGCAAACCGTTCGCCAAATGACGCCGCTGTTCAAAAAAGTAAGTCACGCGTCGCGCGTGTGCGCATGCGTGTCTCCATGGGCATATCTCCCGTCTTGTCGGCACATATGTTACCATGCCGCTCATAGGATACTGTGCAAGGGTTACTTGGCAATAATTTCATGGTAATCTCTGAAACGCTTAAATATTGGCCGTTGTAACCTTTAGTCTATGCAAAAATAAATAAAACATGACCAAAATATGAAAACGTGCGACAAGTAACCTTTGCTACATAGGTTCAGTTCAGTTCAGTTGTTCAGTCGTGTCCGACTTTTTGTGACCCTATGGACCATATCACGCCACGCTTTCCGGTTTCTCATTCTCTTCTTAACATCCCATAACTTCATCTGCAGCGCCTCGAGGATGCCATCTACCCATCGCGTTCGCTGCCTACCCCTTCTCCGGTGACCCTCAACCTTTCCCAACGTCAAATCATTCTCCAGCGACTCCTCTCTTCTCATCAGATGACCAATGTAGCTAAGCTTTAACTTTAGAATTTGACCCTCCAATAAGCAGTCAGGGTTTATGGTCGACAATATCGACTGATTTGATCTTCTGGCCGTCCAAGGAACTCTCAAGAGTCTCCGCCAGTACCATAATTCAAAAGCGTCAATTCTTCGGCGGTCAGCCTTCTTCACAGTCCAACTCTCGCATCCATACATCACAACTGGAAAGACCATTGCACGAGTTATACGGATCTTGGTTGGCAGTGTAATGTCTCTGCTCTTGCTACATAGGTTACTGAAGCCTAAAACTTATATTATAGGTTACTGTGTTTAGAGTGTACGGATGGTCAGAGTGCCGTTGCTACACCTGTTGGAAAACGAGGGCGGCTTGCATCAACTGTGGTAGGCCAGGTCACTGAGCAGACGTTTGCGCTCTTTGAAAGGGCTCGCACAACACATATGCAAGGGACTGCAAGGAGGAATTCCACAGACCGTTTAACAAGAACGCTAGTGCCCCATCATCGAACCCGGCATAACAATGAAACGTGAAGATGAAGAAGGCAGGGGCAGGGAAAGACAGAAGCATCAGCCTGCAAAGCGACGGCGAGCAGAGTCTTCATCAATCTCCCACTCTCTATCCGCCTCTCGCGCCCGTTCGAGCTCGAGACGCCGGACAACTGGATCCGACCATAATGCCAGTTACGCGGAGGCGGGTCCTCAGTTCAGCTTCCACGTCCTCGGTTCAGCTTCCAGATTCGATGGTGAGAGAGAGAAACAACTTTTAATGCCAACGAGTAATAATTAAGGCATGTCGGCCTGGCGCGGCCCCCAGGTGGGGGTGACGCTCTGGGCCCGCGAGACAAGCGCCAGCTTCGTCTTCTTGTCTAAGCGCGTAAGAAGTTGGTCCCAGCTCTCCTCGGAAGGAGCGTTGCAGAGTAGCCTTCCTTCTCCTCGTCCTTCCCTCAGAATAACACGGATTCGGCAGCTGTCAAAAAGCGACATAAAGTTAAAAAAAAAGGTCACCGCGTTCACAGTAAAACCCAAGAACTCATGCAAGCCACTAGTAATGAAATAACGCCGATAAATCATCAGAATTCCCAAAACCAAGCTCAGGTCCTAGCTACGGCCTGCCTTAGGCGAGGTCTACCAAGAGATTACTGAAGAGCTCAGATCCTTCAAGGAGGAGTTTCCGGCCTTTCCAACCTACGTAAATGCCCAATTTCAAGAAATTGGGGAGCAGCTTGCAAACGACAGACGCAGCGACTGCTGCACTTAGGAAGGAACGTTTGAATAAAAGACATAAATACAAATTCAATCGTACAACGCGAGTGAACGAGCCCTCCGTTTCGGACACAACATGCAAGAAAAATCCAGAGTAATGATTATGCAGTGGGACTGCCGGGGATACAGGAGGATGCAGGCGCCTCTTAATATCTTCCTATCTTATGAATCTGACCCACCAGCAGCTCTCCTTTTTCAATAACCCCACCTAATGCCTATTAAACTCGAAGATTATATAATGTATCATCCCGGGCAGTTAACTGCTACGTTAGTGCTCAAATTAAACACTGCAATACTGCACGATCCTCTCGAGTTGGGTATTGCACACTGCTCTATAACCATTATTTCTCTACAAAGAGGAGCAACAAGCTAGCACGTATTGAATGCCTACAGCCCTCCTAAAGAAAGGCACGCAAGATTAGTTTCCCTCAACAGAAATTTATGAGCTTAGTGGGTCATGACCCCTTCGTGATTGGGGGCGACTTCAACGCATCGCACCCTTCATGCGACTACGCGGCGGCGACACCAAAGGCAGAAACCTGGAAGTAGCAATGACACAAGAAGACTTAACGATCCTCACTGATCCTACTTGGCCTACGAGGCTGGGAAACACTGTTAGTACGGATACGTGTCCGGACCTGACGTTCACCAAGAATATAAGCAGCGGGATTTAGAAGAATATATTTCATCATAGAAGAATATTTCATCATCTCTGGATAACTATATTCTTGTGCTGAAACACGTGTCAGTGCACTTTGATCATTTTCTGCTGAAGTGCCTCGCGTGTGTGCTTCCGCGTTTGTGCTGGCATGGGTGTTCAGGAACAAGTGGCGCGTGTCCAAGACATATGTGGCATGTTGCGTTCTACGAGTGTGCATGGTCTCCTCAAGTCGACGACTACCACACGTGTATGCCCAGCAGAACCGAAGCATTAGAGAAATCTTAATTTCTGTTTCAGTATAACTTTATTTTGATGTTGTTAATGTCCTTTTTTTGTGATATTTTAGCAATAATGCATACAATAATTAGTATAATGTTTCCATAAACATTTAAACATAAATTTAATATGTATTCAATATAATGTTAACACTCGAGAAAATAAAGAGCAACATTGCACGAGCATGTAGGCCCACCGCTCGTCATGGTACCCAGCTTGCAAGCTTTGCAAAGACCACAGTGCAGTGCAACAACTCCATAATACAGCACCATTCCTAAATTCACCTCTGAACAAATAGCATAGAGTCAAGCTTTTACTGTCATCGCCGGCGGGTATACAGAGAGTCATAATGGTGAATGCATAATAATCAAAACTTCCTAACAAAATATGAGGGCTATGCTTGCATTCTACGGCAGGCATTATCTCAAAGCTCTAGTCGCAATGAAATGTTATTGAAACAACATGGTTATTAGAAGAAAAAGGGCAAAAGCGCTGGGACTCAGTGTTTAAATATATATGCTATGTTAGTTTATAGCTATGATTCAAATATATTTTAACATTTAGCAGACAATATTAAATCACCATTTGTTTGTAACATTGAAAGAATGTTTGCAATGGTAAATAAACCATTATATTTAAACATTCAAAAGCCAAAATTTGTATTCTGTTTTTTTTTAATGTTCTACTAATGTTACAACTATGTGACAGAACGTTAGGCAACTTTCAGGCAAGTTAGATAACATTTTTGTAACATTATTCTAATCTTCAGTGCTACTTGAGTGTAGTACTTCGAATTGTTCTGGTGAGGTGCATCGTCGGCATGTTTCTGCGTTTGTGTTGGCATATCAGAGTGCAGAGGTCTTCGTAATTTTCACGGTGTTTGTTCAGTGACAAGTGGTGTGTTGCGTTTCACGATTGTCATTAAGTGTGTGCATGGTCTCCTCATAACTCGGACCACAAGTGAAACCTCACTGCGCTATGACATCATCCCCTTTCATTCACACCCTAACTCTCATTAACGTCCTCTTCCCCCCTTCCCCAGTGTGTAGCAGCAGGCCATGGTCTCTTTACCACCGGCCAAACTCTCCACTTTTCTTTTCATTAAAATATGTACACTCTCTCTCTCTCTCTGGAGATAAGGACAAACGCATGCAAGCGCAAAATAGGTATCGCGAGAATAACGAACTGGGACAGGTGCAAGAAGGCCCAAGCATCTACTGCAGACCTTACTGAAGACCTAGAGTAATGAATTAAGGATGAGGTGCAAACTGTGAAATCTTTTACAAAATATTTCCGTACGACAGAATATTGCCCAGCGGTCGATCCACGCCTTCTACATTTATGTGAAGCACGACATTTATTGACGAAGAGATGAAGAAGACAACAGCTTAATCGCATACTCAAGAAAAAATAGAGATAAACAAAAGGCAGAAGCCTACGCCATCTCCTTGGCCAGCCATAATTGGAATTCGCTCTTTGATGGTATTCATGGGAAGCTACGCACATTTGTCAAAGACTTTAAAGCTCCTGCGTTTTCTAATCGGCCCCGCCAGCAGCAAGCCAGCCACTCACGAAAATCAGGCTCACGAAAATTGTACACAGCATCCCGGGTGTACACAGCATCCCGGGTGTACACAGCATCCCGGGTGGAAAAGCGGAAGGCTAGGTACCTGTGCACGGACAACGTTGTGGAAGAGCCAGAGTATTCTGGGATTCCGAATCCTGAGCTGGACATCCCACTTACGAATGAAGAAATCAAAACGGAGATCACGGCCTTGAAAAAGAATGCAGCCCCAGGTCCAGGTCAAACAACAGCGAAGCTTTTTTTTAACATCAGCAATAAAACCATCACCTCGTTGGTGGAATGCTTCAACGAGTAGCATTGCGCTACAGGAACGTTATCAATATTCTGGAAGACAACCAAGATTCGGTTCATTACTAAGCCGAATAAACCTCTTAATCTGGATAATCTAAGACCGATATCGCTCACCTCATGTTTGGGGAAGCTCATAGAGAGGGTCATCAATATGAGGCTGAGTAGATACTTAGAAGACAATAACCTTGTAGCACTGAATTCGGCTTCCGCTCCCACCCGTCGACGCAGGATGTCCTCGTGTACTTGTACATAGACATCCTTGAGACACCTCCCAAGTCACAGGCAAGGGCCATCCTGGCCCATGATTTGAAGGAAGCATTCAATAACGTTTTCCATATAAATATTCTGTACGTATTCTATGTGTTATTTTGTTTTGTTCGGCAGGAATAGAGAATAAGTAAAGAGGCAAGAAATAGTTTTAATAACAACTCAGCGAGAGTCTGCGTTGTCGCCACGTGCACAGCACATCAGACAGAATAGTAAGAATCATCGTTTGGCTTTGATAATATTGATCGTCCTTGGTCTGACTCTTTTTGCCATGTCGTCTGCCATCTGTTGCGTTAGTGAACACACTGATTATCCACCGTTCATTCACGAGAGAAATAAAAAATGCTTCTTCTTCCAATGCAGCTAGTAATTAACGTCTAGTTCACAGGCAATTGAGAAAAGTATCGCCGCAACCGGCACTAAAGCGGCGAAATATTTCAAAACTGTTGGAATCTCGTCTTTCTTCCTGCTCGAGCCGCTGCAACCACTCGAAATAAATTTTTACGACGTACCAGCAGAAATGACGACAGTATTCAATTGCGTGTAAAATAGCCTTAGGGGAGAGTGTAAGCTTTCATATTCCTTTTTTTTTCATCACTAGCACAATTTTATTTAAGGGGTGATAAATGTTACGTTGGTGCAATTAATTTTGCAGTCACTTATCTGAGATTTTACGGCTGGATACAACTTATCTATGAAAGAGCAGATACCCTTCAAACATAGCAGAGGTCCTCAAATCATTCGAGTAGATATATTGTCAAGGCGCTTAGCCGATTGACATGCACTTTCCAGCTGTCTAGAATGTTACCTCAACGTCTTTATATACAGCATACCCAACTAGCACAACAATTTACGTTATTCATGGAAACCGCGACGCTATTGTAATAGTTAAACGCAGCCTTTCATAAGGGGATCTTTGTCTTTCTTAAAAATTATTTTTGATTACTCTATAATGTTTGCAATACGGGATTATATGAAATTACACGTATGCTGTCCATATTTTGCATTCTATGCTGGTCTGTTTGAACAACCAACCTGATTTCAACTTGCTACAGTAAGGCCTGTGTTTTGATTTTTGTTTTGTTTATTTACAAGTGAAACGTACGAAAGCAGGAATGCCAGTGTTTGATTCCCAGAATTTCATCCGCAAACGGTTACCGGCTTCGTTACACCGATGAGGAGGCAGGAATAAGCTTTTCGCTAGAATAGTCCACCCTCTCCAGTCTGGCACTGTTCTCATCTCAAAACTCTGAGCACCTGATTGCTAGCAGCATAGCCCCAACTAACTGAATAATCCAAGCCACCTCCCAAAGAACTGTTCATTTCTTTGTTTCATACATATCCAAGGGTCGCTTTATCACTATTAGGCTACTTTAAAACGCAGGCAGCTGAAGAAATGCTAAACGATCGGTATATTTGTTGAATAAATAAATATTTCATATTCAAAGGCTTCTTTCTTCCGACGGAATAGCCAGTAGTTAATCCATTTGATCTCTCACTTTATGAATGCGCTCTAGTTGCTTAGAGGTTAAAGAAAAACTGCGTGAAAATGAAGACGAGACAACACAATACAGGCGCTTGTGTGGTCTCGCTTCTGAGGTCTCGTCTTCGTTTTCGCGAAGTTTTTCTTTAACCTTTATTATGCACCGACTAGCCCGCCAAAATGCTCTCTACGTGCTTACAAGTAAAATGTTCATTGTATCGTTTCACATGGACATTTAATTGTCCTTCGCTCCTCACAGGCTAGCATAAAAAATCAGGTCACATAACCATGCAGGGTAATCTGTTGCAAGGCTCAACAATGCATATCGAATGCGCAGGTTTGCAATTGGATATAAATTGAAAAGCCTTGTGATAGGTCCAAGAAGAGAAAGCCACCGATCTGGCAACCTTGGAAATGCTATTGAATTAGAGAGGTTGTTCTACATCAGCCATGAAATAGAAAGCCAACAATAAATCCACGCTGGTAAGGCCAAACTGGCTGTACCGTGGACCAATATTGGCATGAACGATGGTCCAGTAATGAAAAGTGTAGTGAACGTTCTGAGAACCAATGTGGTCCCAATATTGATGAATTGTTTTCCAACATTGACCCATCGTCAGTCCAATAATGGTGTGCTGCTTGGGTAGTTAATTATGTGAAACTAAAATATATAATATATGAAAGTCACCTCGGCAAACATTTGTAAATTTAAATATGTCACACTGACTGTGTATTCATATCTACGATACCTCTGTTCCAACCACATCATTCTAAAAACGAAAAAGTATATCTTACTACATTCCTGAGAGCAGTATTCGGGTTTTCTACCCGACCGCTATATTCGTTTCACGTTTCGTTTCAGAGTGGCTATTCTTCAGTTACTTAAGGCTGAAAAAAAAAAATGTGTCGCGGTTTTCGAACGGTCACTGCCGCTGCCACATGCCGGCCGTTAATACGGTCAACCAGGTAGGCTTCTAATAAGCCATGCTATTGGGTCAATCGCGAGACTAACAGAGATTCCCCTGTTTCTTTGATACATATATTATTGATACATAGATTACATAGATTTTTCATGAAATGAAAACCGAAAACAGTGAGGTCAGTTATGCTTAATTGTTATTAGCCATGGTTATTTTTATAACATTATCTTGTAAGTTGTCCGTGAGATGAAGGCATAAAGAATGTGTGACAGCTGTCTCATACGTAGAACAAAACAACTCTGCTTGATCTGTTGCTGCCACTATTCGAAGGCGGCTTTTATTAACAACAAAAGCTCACAACAAAGAAAATGACACACTCTAAATATACATCACAGAATTATACTGTGCTTAAATTTTAAATCGGCTAATGCTTGATCTTGGCATATAAATGAACGCTACTTTAACAAACGTTTCAATAACGCTTGGCCTCCTCAACAGGTTAAGGTTTATTTTGCCAGCTTGGTTTAAACAGAAACTCAATTGCGCAATGATTTTCTCCCGCCTATACTACTGCATACTAGTTTGGGGCAGCACTGGTAAGGGTAACTTAGAAAAACTGTACGGCCTGCAAAAGAAGTGTATTAGATTTATAACAAATAAATCGCGATATGAACATGCATTCCCGTTGTTTTTAAAATATAAAGTATTACCCATTACTTATGTGTTCCAGCAGTCTGGAAAACTACCTGTATTTAAAAATAAAATCACACGGACGAAATTTCGTTACGAGATACAGACGACCAGACTGTGGTCATATGTTAAGAGATGAAAAATACGTGAAACAACGCGCTAGAACAACCTACGGGGAGGAGTCAATAGATTATCATCATCATCATCATCAGCCTGATTATACCCACTGCAGGGCGAAGGCCTCTCCCATATCTCTCCACTTAACCCGGTTCTGTGCTAGCTGCATCCACTTGACCCCTGCGAACTTCTTAATCTCATCCGCCCACCTAACTTTCTGCCGCCCCCTGCTACGCTTTCCTTCCCTTGGAATCCAGTTTGTTACCCTCAGCGACCATCGGTTATCCTCTCTTCGCACTACATGTCCTGCCCATGTCCATTTCTTCTTCTTAATTTCCACTAGAATGTCGTTAACTTGAGTTATTTCTCTGACCCACTCTGCACGCTTTCTATCTCTTAATGTTACCCCCACCATTTTTCGTTCCATAGCCCTCTGGGTTGTCCTCAACTTAAGTAGAACTCTCTTGGTTAGCCTCCACGTTTCAGCCCCATAGGTGAGTACAGGCAAGATGCAACTGTTGTATACTTTCCTCTTGAGCGATACCGGTAAGCTGCTAGTCATAATCTGCGAGTGTTTGCCAAATGCGCTCCATCCCAATCTTATTCTTCTTGTTATTTCCTTTTCATGGTCCGGATCTGCGGTTACTACCTGTCCTAAGTAGATATATTCGCCTACTACTTCCAGTATTTCGCTACCTAATGTAAACTCCTGTTCCTTCCCAAGGCTGTTGAACATTACCTTAGTCTTCTGCATATTGATTTTCAAGCCTACCTTTCTACTTTTCCTGTCTAGGTCATCAATCATTATTTGCAGTTCATCTCCCGAGTTGCTTAGCAAGGCAATGTCATCAGCAAATCGCAGATTACTGAGGTATTCTCCATCTAGCCTTATCCCTAACTGCTCCCATTCCAAGTCTCTGAATACTTCCTCTAAACAAGCTGTGAATAGTACTGGGGAGATTGTGTCTCCTTGCCTAACACCTTTCTTTATGGGAATTTTGTTACTTTCTTTATGCAGAACTATGGTTGCTGTGCAGCCACTATATATATCTTCCAGCACTTTCACGTACGGCTCGTCTACCCCCTGATTTCGCAATGCGTGCATCACCGCCGAGGTTTCAACTGAGTCAAATGCTTTTTCGTAATCAATGAATGCTATGTATAAGGGCTGGTTATATTCCGCGCATTTTTCTATCACCTGATTGATGGTATGGATATGATCGATAGTAGAGTACCGTTTCCGAAACCCTGCTTGATCCTTTGCTTGATTGCAGTCTAAGGTTGTCCTGATTCTATTAGCGATTACCTTAGTAAATACCTTATACGTAACAGACAGTAAGCTGATTGGTCTGTAATTTTTAAGGTCCTTAGAGTCCCCTTTCTTGTGAATGAGGATAATTTTTGCATTCTTCCATGCTTCCGGTACCGTCGATGACACCAGGCACTGCGTATACAGGGTGGCCAGTTTTTCTAGCACGATATCCCCCCCGTCCTTCAGCAAATCTGTAGTTATCTGATCCTCTCCAGCTGATTTCCCCCTTTTCATAGTTTCTAGTGCTTTTTTGACCTCGTCCTTCGTCACTGGTGGAACGTCTGACTGTTTTTCCCTACCGCCAATCTCATTACGGTCCTGACTACTTTGGCTACTGTAGAGATCTGTATAGAACTCCTCGGCTACTTTGACTATCTTGTCCATATTAGTGATGACGTTGCCCGCCTTGTCCCTTATCGCATACATCTGGTTTTTGCCTATGCCCAATTTCTTCTTTACCGCTTTAAGGCTTCCCCCGTTCTTTACAGCATGCTCAATTTTCTCCATATTATACTTCCTTATATCGGCCACCTTGCGCTTATTGATTAGCTTTGATATCTCGGCCAATTCGATCTGGTCTGTTGGATTGGAAGCTTTCATACTCTGCCGTTTCTTAATCAAATCTTTCGTCTCCTTAGACAGCTTACCGGTATCCTCTCTAACTATCCTACCGCCTACTTCTACCGCGCACTCAGTAATGATATCTCTGAAATTATTGTTCCTTGCCTCTAGGGTAATGTCGCCATCCTCAGTTAGAGCTGAATACCTATTCTGTAGAGAGATCCTGAACTCTTCTGCCCTCCCCCTCACCGCTAATTCGTTGATGGGTTTCTTTCTTACTAATCTATTGCGTTCCTTCTTCAGATTTAGGATAATTCGAGACCTCACCATCCTGTGGTCACTACATCGAACTTTCCCGATTACCTCTACATCCTGCACAATGGCGGGGGTTGAGCACATTATGAAGTCGATTTCATTTTTAGTCTCTCCGTTAGGACTTTTCCATGTCCATTTTCGGTTCTTCCGTTTGCTGAAGAAGGTATTCATGATTCGTAAGTTATTGCGCTCTGCAAACTCAACTAGTAACTCCCCCCTGCTATTCCTAGAACCAATGCCATAGTCACCTACTGCCTTGCCTCCTGCCTGTTTTTTCCCTACCTTGGCATTGAAGTCGCCCATTAGTACAGTATACTGCGTCTTTACTTTTCGCATTGCCGATTCTACATCTTCATAGAAGCTTTCAACTGCCTGGTCATCATAACTACATGTAGGTGCATAGGCCTGTACAACCTTCAGTTTATATCGCTTATTAGGCCTAATTACGATGCCTGCAACCCTCTCATTAATACTATAGAATTCATCTATATTACCCGCTATATACTTATTGACAAGGAAACCTACTCCTAGTTGTCGCCTCCCTGGTAAACCTCGATAACACAGTACATGCCCATCCTTCAGTACAGTATATGCCTCATTCGGCCTCTTAACCTCACTAAGCCCTATGACATCCCATTTCATGCCCTCTAGTTCCTCTAACAGCACTGCTAAACTAGCTTCACTAGCTAGGGTTCTAGCATTAAACGTTGCCAGGGTCAGTTTCCAATGGCGGCCTGTCCAGCGGAGCCAGGCTTTCTTAGCACCCCCTGCTGCGTCACAGGTCTGACCGCCACCGTGGTCAGTTGTTCCGCAGCCGCTGGTGACTGAGGGCCGGGGTTTTATGGAGCTTATCATAGGAGGTTGTGGCCAATTACTGCACCAGGGTGGCCAACTCCTGTTCTGGTGAGGGAGTGCGTTGCCGGAGGTGTTCACCGGCATCAGGTCGCACCCCAAACCTGTATATGCAATTCCATCGACACGCGGATTTTTTTTTTTTTTTTTTTTTTTGTCATCCGGTGGAGAATTGCGCGGCACCGGGATTTGAGCCCCGGTCCTCTTGCATGCGAGGCGGATGTTCTACCGCTACGCCACCGCTGCTTCAATAGATTATCAGCTTATCAATAGAGTAGCGCGTTTTAGAATCGTTTGCGATGGAATGCAGCTCTGGAAACGTGTTTAGTAATAATAACGGTAGCAATAGATTATCAGCTACCGTTATTATTACTAAACACGTTTCCAGAGCTGCATTCCATCGCAAACGATTCTAAAACGCGCTACTCTTTAAAAAAAAAACAAGTGAAAGAAGCACTACTGCTAAAGGTTGCAGATTATTATCAAATGTCGCGATAATGTTTTCATTTTATTGAGACCTCAAAAGGAAAACCTGAAATAAGAAACAAAAAAGGCAACGAATACGAGCTGGCTCATATCGATTGTTAACTCAGAACCAGGACTGGCCTTCAATCGTGGTTGTTGGGGGGTTATATCTTGATAACGTTTTCAACCTGATGTTACCTGAGACGTCACTAAAGAATGTGTGCAACTGTTTTGTGCTGTTAGCTTTTTCTTGTCGATACTCTGTTTTTGCTTTTATTACATATGTATATTTCTTTCTTTTGTTTTGATTGTGTTGTTGGTTTTTTTCTTGTCGATGCTCTGTTTTTGCTTTTATTACTTATGTTTATTTTTTTTTTGTTTGGAATTGAAAAAGACTGCGCTTGAATGTGATGTGATTTGTCTAATGTATAAGGTCTCCTTCAACAAATACTGGCACTGTTCGCCGCACAGCGTGCGTGAAGGTCACGAGGCCCCGTCAGGCGCCATGTGGACGCCTTTTGCCTCATGAACCTCAGCAGATGTAAAACCGAAAATTCCCGAGTATATGTACCCCGATTCTGCTGAAACAAATTTAATTTCATTTCATTAGGTACAGGTAATCAAATGCGGTGGGCTCGTAAAACTATAGATATATTTGCTATCGCCTGGGCATTCCTTCGTGTTACTATAGAACCGGGATATGCAAGGAATGGTGGCTGGGTCAAAACTTCCTACCCGTGCCCACGCAAGGCACGGTCCCGTCCCTAGAAAAAGAAAGAAATGAAACAATTAGCAAAATTGTAATATGAGACAGTTCCTCCTGCGAATATCATTTTGTGGGATATAGGTGCCATATATAAAATGTGCCTTTTGCAGAGTACCATAGCCGGCAGCTATTCTTTTGCTAATACTGACATTGTTTTACGCCATACGTGAAGAATAGGACGCTAAGCTTTGCGATAAAAAGCTTCTGCGCTGATTGTTGTTAAAAACCTCAGAAAAAAGGCAGAAATAAAATGAAAGTATGAAAATGTGCCCTTTAAGCAGGTATTACTACAATGTCTTTCTTGTATGCTCAAGCGGACTATGCCTATGCCTTCATTTTCCTTGATATATTTTTTTTTAACAACGACAGCCCATAGCTTGCGCATGCACAACAAATCATCGCAAAAATAATGTTGCGCAAGGAAGCATCGCATCCGTCACTGATGAGCTTGTTGCGTTGATAATCATTTTACTGCTGTACAATGGCCCACTCGCAGCCCTGTCTCAAAAATGTGCACGAGCCAACGCATTAACGTAATGTCATTAAAACATGAATTGCCTATTTGCATTTCCCATATTGGAGTCCGACACCAGATGTAAAATTTATGTGTTGATTGCATTCTTCAATGCTGCTCAAGCTAAATGCTTTTTGAAGTGGTCAGTTACAAGTAATTCATGTTTAAATTTATTTACTCAAAAGTTAAAGCAAACAGCGAGTAGAAAAGGCTCGCCGGAGCTTGACAGGATCTCGAACTGCGAACATTGTAGGCAGTACAGGAGCCAAAAATTCAACAACAAATAGACATGAAATGCAAAGCGGAAGAGTCAAGTGAAATTTGAAATTTCGAAGCATAGCACTCTCTCTTTATACTAGATACAAGGACTTAGGCATAAAGTTAACATGTTAAACAAAAAAACAGAGTATCAAAATAATTACTAATTTATGGCAATTACTGCTTGCTGTACATATCGAAATGAGCCTATTTGCGTATCAAGCTGATGACTAAATTCAATAGTTTAAATTACTCACGTGCTCAGACAACACTCTTACGAACACAAATAATGGCACAAATTAGACAGACTATAAGAGTCTACTTATATACAATTAGTAATATTAGCTCTTTATTTAACAGTACCTTTACTAGATGGGATGGCTTCCAGGGTAATTTCACAATATTCACATCAAAATGTGAACGAAATTCGTAGCTATTTTATTTCAGAATTCACCCCTACTCTCTTTATAATCAGTCCTCTTCGTGAGTTAAATATAGTTTGAAGAAAAGACGGAAAAGAATTTGTTTCTAGAAATAGATACTGCGTATAAATTATTGTTCTTGGCTGTTAGTAATTATTTACATTTGGTATCCTCGAGCGCGTTGCATGTCGCTATGATAGGAGGCTTCATAAATCACACGGAAAGGTATACAGCAACGAAAGGTGAAGTGTCACCTGCAAATCACACACAAGCTCTACTTTCAAAAGCCTGGAAAGACAATGGCGCAAAACAATAAATGTCGTAACAGGTCAATGGCGTAGCGCAAGTAATAATGTGATCAAAACTAAATATCATGCAATACCTGATGAATCCTCTATGGATGATGAACGTGCCCAAATAAATATGCGTATGTGAGCGTCGGTAATGAAACAAACCACAGAACATTACAGGTTTTAGGGAAGTAAGCTTTTGTCAGAGTTCTTCGTGAAGGACGCTGCAAGTGAATTCAATAAGGGGTGAAATACTTTAAGTCGAAAGGAACCCGGTAAACGTTAATATCAGTATGCCCGATTGTATAGTCCCCACATACCGCCTTTGCTTCGAAATAACAATAAAAATAAATGGGGCCTCCTAGTAAACGTGTTCGCGAACTATTAAAAAGGAACAAGCGATATTGTTCTAATAAACGGAATAAAAAAATTCATCCCTATAATTTGATAGCCTTCTCTATCAGCTTGATAGTCGGATTTTGGACTGCTTTCAGCGTTGTTTCAAGTGTTATCTCTAGCGTTGCTTACGGTCGGCGGAGTATATTACCACACAGAAGGAAGATCTGAAACTGGGTGACCACGATAACGAACAGATCGTTCGTACGGCTGACTAGAAAGCAAGGATGGCCTTCAGCTGCATTTAACATCAAATTGAATACCTGAGCTGCAGGTGGCAGGGTTGTTTTGTATATTAACGCTAGGGAAACCCAGACACAGGCCGCAGTCGAAAGTTCGAATTGGTTTGTCGTTTTGTGCGTTGCAAGAGTCTACTATTTTATTACTTCTAAATATTTTAAGATATTCAAATGAATTTTGAGAGTTCCATATCTAAAAAATTTTAGCTTCTTTATGCTCGGGCTGGAAGAAAAGATGACTCTCAAGCCACGTCTTACGTAGTATTCGTTCGGTTTAGGGAGGTCGCAGATTGGTACTTAAAACAAAATGAATGTTCTAGTTGCTTTATACTGAATTCACAACATAATAATTTTCTGGCAATTCCCTCTAGAGAAGCTTGAAAGGTTATTTATGATAGATATGTATTAAAAATCAGCTGGGTCAAATCTATTTTGGACATTGGGAATAGTAGGAGGATAAGTTTAGATACAAATATTGAGCAAATTATATCGATAATTGTTAACACATGGTGGCGACAGTTTCAACGTCGCACATGTGAAGCATATTATATAACATTTACATTATTTTTTTTTTATGTGGAAATGAGTGTACGAAATTATTTGTCATAGAACTTGTACCTTATTTAAGAAAGTTGAATTCTGATTGGCGATCTTGCAAGATACGTATTGTGTGGTTCGGCACACAAGCCAATGCGTTGAAGCCGCATTTGAAAATTGTTTTTTCATCCCAATGACGCAGTACATGCATGAAAAGACCCAAATAAACTGCGACCTTGTGCGCATTCAGCCCCAGACTGGACGATCAGCACAGTCTCGTCGACCAGACTAGGGAGATGGCTGGGGTCCATAGCTTCTTGGACTAAAGAGGCTGCCCGCCTGGTGCGAATATTTCATTCCTGTTTCAATAAATATTTCGCTTTCTCTCGTTGCACACATGTCATTACACATTTCGTTAATACAAGTTTAAGGACTCTACATTACGTAGCAATTTGCGCTTAAATAAACCTGTTCTGGTAGATTCTTACAGTTATTTATCGGTGCCAAGTATGGGGGGTAGGGGGGGCTTCATTGTATCATTTCTTTTTAAACGTGTTCATCTGCACAAGTTTAAGCACATGCAGTGTACGCAAGACATTATTTCTCCAACAGATTGCACTGCAGGAAGTTTAACTACATTTTTCAAAGCATTGTCCACGACACTGAGACGAAACAACGTGTATAGAAAATTGAGACAGGTGGAAAAGAAAGCGGTGCACTTCTCACCTTTCGGAGGAAGCTTCACAAGGAAGCAGTCGGGGCCCACTCCCAAAACCTGCCAAGTTCCGTTTATAGCGTTGGAAACCGCTCTTTGACCTGAAGCAATAAAGACGCATTTGGAATATAAGGTTATTTTAACTCTACAGCGATACAGTTTTCAGCAAGTTTTCAATGCTTGTCCTGGAAGCCGCGGCACACATTTTTCATTTATTTTCAAAAATTTGGTAAAGGCTGCATGAACAGCGATGCGTAACTGCAGACGGAACTGCCTCGCAAGGATTTACTTAAATGACATTTCCTCACCTCTGTTCCCAACTCGAGTTTATAACTGGCGTTAGGAAAGGAGCCCAATATCTTACATTGGAACTAGCCGACCTCCGCATATATGATGAGCAATTTTCTGGACACAGTGTGAATCCGCGTGCAAGATTAGAAACCAGCGCCATTAGGTGTGGACCAGCTTCCCCTCTTCATGCATATAACGACTCTACCATCCTCGCTTCGCCTCTCCTCACATCCCTTCCTAACATTCACGCTGCAGCTACATTGTCGTCGTATTCCATATTTTTATTCTGGGCTTATAAGCGCTCGACAACAATAGTGCTCGAGCCATGCGATGATGTCTGGCGACTCGGGTGCTAAGCCAAATCCTTCCGCACTAAGGGTGACTTTAATGAAGCACCCCAAGGAAAAGGCTGCTCAGGCGATTGCAGTCATGCCGGCGGACAGTGACAATGGGCTCTCCGCCAAGGCCTATCAAGCAGCGAAATCAAGGGCAGTGATGCAAAACTTCGTATATTGAGCACGACTACTGAAAAGATTGCTTTCGGCAGCATTACGATGTTGGGTAAACGTTTGCTATTAATAGTGCTATCAATAATTGTGTTGCTGGCAGAAATTAATTACAGACATCCAAATATGAATAAGAAAAATTTCGGGTCACCGAAGAAACGCTGCCATGTGGTTCGGCCTGTATCGTTATGAAGCACTCACGGCATGTAGTTCGTCTAACTTCACGGCTGGCTAATTTGATCAATGTGGCCGTCTCTTCTGCGGCATCGGTTTCTTACGCTATGGCATTAGGGGGGTCCAAATCAATACCGCTCATTTACCTAAAAAACTGTTGGCTAGCAGTTATAACAAAACGGCCAGTCCCGTTTGCATCACAAAGATTGTACTAGATGACAGAGAGATGTCTTATCACGTCATACAAAATGATCGTGATTTCATTAGTTTACATACTGCCAAATTATTGTCCTCCCGAACTGTTGGTAAAACCTCAGCTGGCCTCATCTAGATGATTTGCGTCCGGATGCTGAGCATTCCGTCCGTGCTCGCATGGATTTTGGATTGTAAAACGTTTATTGCCAACAGTCTGAAGGGGATATAGGCCCCTCGCCTTAACGACGGCCAGAAGGTCTTGGCTCCTGGCGGCGTCTTTGGCCAGTTGGACGACTTTTGTTTGAGTCTCCGGATCGGAGCTGAGTAGGAGAGCCTCCCATTGTTCAAGTGACTTTATTTTTTGTCCCTCCAGGGGGGCAAAAGCGCTTTTCCAGAGAATATGGTTGAGATCCGCTTTGGCCTTACATTGCTTACACTCGTTTGGATATTGTCCCGGATAATAACGACTACACATAACCGGGTTCGGAAACGTATAAGTTTGGAGACGGCGCCAAGAGGTGGCCTGACTCTTTGTCAATGATTTATCAGCGGCGGGGTTCTTCGTTCGATTAAGCCTATAATGTTGTGTGATCTCTCTGCAACACACAAGACGATCCCTGTCTGCGAAGCCCTCGCCACTGGCTCGGAAAGCAAGACCTCGAGCCAGTTCGTGAGCTGCTTCATTTCCAGCCAGGGATGCGTGTGCAGGTGTCCAGACTATTCGAATTTTGCGGTCGTCCCTTGCAGTCCGCAGGATTCCGTTCGTCAGAGGGGAGACCCTCCCCTTGGCAAAGCTCATCACTGCTACCTTTGAGTCACTGACTATCGTTGACGCATCCGTGCCCACTATTGCAAATGCGATGGCGGCTTCTGCAATTTCGGGACTGCCCGTCGTGATCGAGGCGCCGGCTCGGAGATATGTCTCGGCGCTAGCTACAGCTATCACCCTTCTCCCCTTCTCCTTCTATCACCATTCTCCCTCCATGCTCGCATGGAGTAATCAACCGGCTGCGTCGGCTGTTTTGTAACCAGCGGCTACAGATTCAGGACTGCGTCGATCTGCAATCAACAACAATGAAATTACTGACTACTGCAACGAGTTTCGAGTCGTTGCTGAAAGGAATCCTGCTCTGAAAGCGTCATCCTAAATGGACATGCCTACTACTAGGTCTTCACGCTATAGGCATATTTAAAAGGACAGCTTTTGTGCTTTAGTAGCATAGAGGACTAACTTTACAAATTTGGACTACCGTGTTAGGCGCCCTTGCCTTTGTCTTCACTCTCTGCAAAGAGAGCTCTTTTTATTTTCAAGAACCGTGGCAATGGGTTACGACGGTTTCTGAAAATAGCGCATTTTTTATAACTCGCAGAAGCGCCCTTCTTTATCGGAGCATTATCTTTCAGGCAACGAACAGTCTTTTCTACAGTATGGACTCCTTAGGAGCCCGGTGCCCTAAATTGTAAAAAGATCTCAATCTTTCCATGTTTATAATTAACTCTCTCCAAAAAGAGAATTGAGGTACTGGCACACACTCTGGAGGGTATTAGTAAAGGACGCAGAAATGCACCTTTAAGAATGCGATTTTGTTTACAATGTAGCAAGACGCCAAAGACTTTGTAAAAACCCCTGTCGCTTCAGCCCCCAAGCATGGTAAAGCTATTGAATGACAATCTGCAACACTGCAGATAGAGGTTTCCGACGCAGGTATAGGCGAGCTTTGCTCCAGTGCACAGTACCTGACTGACCGTTTTTTAGAAAACAAAGGTTCACGAGCGGGCGGATGCTGTTCTTATGCGCGGTGGTGATCTGTGCAGCACAAA
Organism: Amblyomma maculatum; assembly: GCF_055883805.1. Classification (NCBI taxonomy): domain Eukaryota; kingdom Metazoa; phylum Arthropoda; class Arachnida; order Ixodida; family Ixodidae; genus Amblyomma; species Amblyomma maculatum. The sequence goes on from NC_139352.1 coordinate 58,027,749, forward strand.
ACCAAACAAAAAGAAACAAACGCTGCCATATGAATTCTGTAGTTATGTTCATGAACCTAGAAAATTTGTGCCACTGGTTTGGTGCTGTGAATGGCTGCGAAGACTCTTGTAAACGAAGCCGGAATACTTCTTTTTACAGTCTTCACTGTCTCTCGTGATCAGAGAGCAGAATTTCGCATATTCTTGTCCCTTGTCTGGGTGGAAGTCTAGAGAAAAAAACCACGGCTAACCTTCTGCAGGGAGGTCTCGGGAATTCAGAGGTGCGTGCTTTTTAGAATTTCCTTGCTCCGAGTCGAATAAAAGCCAACTTTCGTTCTCTTTGTTCGACAAATATTTTAGTATTAGTCAACCACAGGCTTGTCGTTTGCGGGAAGAAATCCTCAAATGCTTAAAAATATAATTAAAATAACAATTAGGTCACTTATGCGATAGCAATAATTACAAAGTCGTCTCTACAGATTACTCTGAATGCACACTGACGTGCACTTTCCGAATAATTTACTGTTTACCACTTAAATAGGATTAGAATCCTTGCTGTCCCATCTCGCCCATGTTACGCGACCAGCTAACCTATCCGCTGCTTATCCCCAGCGCCGCTGTGAGCTGGGAGACTTCATGTGGCCTCATGGAATTACCTATCCTAACTCGAGGACTTGACTTGCAGATGCAACTTATTAGGGGACCTGCCACCTTGGACCTTTCATATACTGCCACGAAGTCGGACCCCCCCCCCCCCCCCCCCCCCCCTCCAATCTATTAAGGCAAGTCTATGCCAAATTATCGTTTGACGTCCTCAACCTGGCAACCGGAGATTTCATTACACAAACGGCGTTTGCCCTTGCGTGGGCTCCAAATTTATCGCATTGGAGCCTTCCACGCCGTTCCGACCGCCCAAGACGACGACAAGCCTCTAAAATGGCGATTGACACGAGAGATCACATTTGGAAACCTTAAAAGGGAATGGTGGTAGTGCCCTGTTCTCTTCCCGCCAAGCTGTCTCAGCTCTCCCATACATGTGCGTAGATACGAAGTGGGCCTGTCTGGTAAAATAAGGTTGACAGGACCGACGTAGCCAAGCATGAACGGAACAATCAGTTGGTCGTGAAGTGGTCGATTGCGGTCATTCTCCATTGATGGGCGGGCGATGAGCGCCGTCGTCGTCTCTGACCAGACCACCGTAGCATGCTTAATGCAGCATTATTACCATCATCATCTGACTATTGTATTTATATGTTTAAACACATTTACTCACCATGATCCATAACCTCACCAGATGCTGAAAGGAAGAAAACAACATTAACATTTCTATACCTTTTCAACCAAAACCCTGCATAAAGAGTTATTACTATTCTCAACAGACTGTGCACTTATATATATATATATATATATATATATATATATATATATATATATATATATATATATATATATATATAAAAGCATTTTACTTATATCCATCAACACTTGCATAAGGTGATGAAAGGAAGAAACCAGTGTTATCACATCTTTAAATTTTATTCAAACCTAAATAACACATCACATGGTTTCCCATTGTCAGCGCAAATCCATTTTGACATGGTATTCAAAAACGCCACCTCCTCAATAAGTGCAGATGCCGCTGTGAAGGCCTGCCTTATTGATCAAAGTCAGGTATATATTTGTAATTAATAATTGTATTTGTTATTTTGTAGGTTTGCCATCATAAAGGCTAACAGTTAGAACTCTCTAATTCTCATTATGAGGGCTCAGGTCTCATTGCCCGGCCGTGGAGGGCGCTTTTCGGTGAAGGCGAGTTGCATTCTCGTGCACAGCATGCACTTAGTCTACAGTAAAGAATACTAGTTGACCGACATTTTTGGAATCCTCCGTTTCAGTGTCCCTAAGAGCATAAGCCATTTCGAACGTTAAAACTTATTACCCAAACTATGGTAATAAAGGCGTGTGGAATAAATATTGTTGATTGTTTTTTAGTCGTGTGTTAGGTTTACCTTAGTAGTCTCTCCATAAGCATCTCGTAATCAGTTTGAGAACAACCAAATCTATTTTATTGAATGGTTGCTCTGGAGCAACCTAACTGCTAGCAGAACCACGAAAACCTCACACTTCAATTAAGCAAATCAACAAGCTGGTGTTAGGAACGGGTACTATATTGATCATATCTATACCATAAACGAGTTGATAGAAAAATGCTCAGAATATAAGCAGTCCTTATATACAGCATTCATTGATTCCAAAAAAAGCATTTGATTCAGTAGAAACATAGGCAGTCATGCAGGTGTATAATCAAGGTGTAGGTGATCCATATGTGAAAGTACTCAAATATATCTATAGTGGCCGCACAGTAACCTAAGTTCTGCATAAAGGCGGTAACAAAATTCCCAAAAAGAAAGGAGTTAAGCAAGGAGACATGACCTCCACAGTATTACTCACAGCTTGCTTAGAGGAAGCATCCACAGACTTCGAATGGGAACAGGTAGTGATAAGGGTGGATAGAGAATACCTCAATAATCTGTGATTCAATGATGGCAAAGCCTTGCTAAGTAACTTGGGATGAATTGCAAAGAATGATTGATGGCCTAGATAGGAAAAGCAGAAAGGCTAATGTAAAAATAATACGCAGAAAACTCAGATAATGTTCAATAGCCTCGAGAAGGAACAGCAGTTTCCAACAAATAGCGAAGCACTGCAAATTGTAGGCGAATATGTCTACTTAGTACACGTAGTAACCGCCGATCCGGATCATGAAAGGGAAATAACTAGAAGAATAGGAATGACATTGAACGCATTCAGCATGTACTTGCAGGATATGACTAGCAGCTTTTTGGTATCACTCCAGAGGAATGTATTTAAAATTTGCCTCTTACCTGTGCTCACCTATGGGGATGAAACGTGGAGGCTAACGAATACTGTTCTACTTAGGTTGAGACAAGTGTGTGGAACGTAAAATGGCAGGTGCAGAAATAAGGGATAGGAAGCATGAAGATTGGGTGAGAATAAAAACTCGGGTAATGACATACTAATGGAAATGAAAAGAAGAAATGGACTTGTGCAAGGCATGTAGTGCGAAGAGAGGACAACCGGTGGTCTTTTAGGGCCACAAATTAGATTTTTGGAAAAAATTGGAACATAAGGATTGATTTAGTGGCACGTGTCAAAGACATTTAGGCATATGTGCTTCATTTGTTTTGTCAAACATAAGTGCGCTGCATGTCACAGGTCAACGTCAAAATATTAAGCGGGGTTTAGCATGGCGAAGCAAGGAATTGATACACAAGTAACAATAAATTCTAGTTTAGTTTTACTCCGTTCAGGATTGATTTCCACGTTTCGTTATTATCAGCTAAGTATCTAAAGAGTGCCTTAGGCTTGTAATAAAAAAAAAAAAAGGCCAAATAAGGTATATACTGAAATTTGTGAAAGGCGTTGTAGACCGTGAAAATCGACCGCAGCGTTGAAGGCTGCCAGCTTAGGAGATGAAGCAATCGGCGACTGAGATTGCTGAGTAGTCTAACAGAGTAGCAAGCTAAGTTGAAAACTTCGAAGTTTGACCAAATGTAGCCTCAAGAAATCTCCATCCGTTGCCACACGACGAAATCGATGAACGCAGGCAGTAATGCTTCCGCATTAGAAAAGCTCCGAAAGTTAATGAAACTGTATAAGTTAGTTACAAACACTGTGACTTACCAGAATAATTAGTCGAAGAATAATCTAATCAGAGAAATTAATGACAAGAAAGAATACTGTGTTTAAAATGGAGGTAGGTTTGCGTCTTATTCCTTCCTCAGCCGCCCACACCAATCTTAGAAAAAAACAGTGGTATAGAGCACGCTTGCAAAATAATTTTGTTCGGAGATGCCTGGCGCTATAACTTACGTGCTAAATTAAAGGTGGGGATCCAAATTTCCCACACATGGTCAGCATATCATATAATCTGCGGCTGAACGACTGAACGACTAAACTGAACTGAACTGAACGTTATGTCACACCATTTGTTTCCAGCCGCTGTAGCGGAATCGAATAAAGGAGCATTGCTTAAAAGGGGCCTGCACTGTTTCCGAGAAGCACGTTTTCACAGCTACTGAGTCGTTGAGGAGATGATGAAGCACGGTACTGACTAAATAGACAGGTTTAGCATGCCGGATGCGTACTAACGTAGACGATTACCGGTTTACTGTACACCTTCCACGCAGGCGCAGTGGCCGCGATTGAACTCACCCTTGTCGATGCACGTGCGTGAGAGGAGTAGCAATACGGTGTGCGACTACGTCAGTACATATCCGGTAAGCTAAACCTCTCTAATGTCTCCGTTTCTGATGCATATGTTTCAGATCTCTCTTTCTTCAGGCTTCTCCCCCGCAACGCACTATTCACCAGACCTATAGCGTGACCTAATGTTCCTTATCGATTCTTCAGCTCCTGTGCAAATTATTCGATAAAGCATTCTTCAACACTTACTGGACTTTTCTGAAAAGCGCAATATCTTAAGACTGCCACAATATGGTTTCCAAAACTAAACTAACCGAGTTAAGGCTACTTGCTGTAAGGGGACTAATATTACAGAACTTTGGAAGTGGAACCATGGGTAAGGGCGTGTTTCCAGATGTCAAGAAAGCCTTAGACCGCATCAGAAACCGTATCCTCTTTCAGAATCAAAAACTATGGTTTCGTGACAATACGGTCTACTTATTACCTTACTTAAAGAACTCACATTGTTCCTCCTTGAAAGCAGTAACTTCTCACATTCCGGGGAGGTACGTTAAGGCGAGTCCTAGTTAAATCTAAGTTAATAAAAGTGTTGATTTTGACACATCTGCTTACTGCGTTATATTTTATCACGATAGAAGCGTGGCTTTCTCGAAACATTGACTGAAATTTATAACGTACTGAACTGTCATTTGTTGAAGAACCTTTAGACATATTCTTTATAATTTGATTACAAAGCCTCCGGAAAACGCGCATGATTGACCGACAATGTGAATCTGTAGTTTGTAAAACGGACAAATTGATTTGGGTAAGTGTTCATTTAAGGAAATTGTATCCACAGGCAGAGATTGAAACTGAGTGACACTCGCCATTAGTGATGTGTTCTGCATTTCACCTTACTTACAGCTATTTGACTAGGCATGCACTATTGCGCAACGTGCTCATATGATGCCCTTTTCGTAATAATCTGTACATAGTTCATGTAAATGGAACATTGTTTCATTGTAAATACAATGTAAATCGAAAAAGTCATCGTTATGTAGTCGTTGCACGCTCGGCTGAGGAGCGAAAGGTTGATGGTTCGATTCTTGGCGGCGACAGGATTTGTTTGTGAAGCGTCCGCTCGTGCAGACACATTTATTGATGACAGGTTCTGTCGACATCCTAGGTTCCAACCAGCCAAAGAATGCTTTCGCATTAATATAAGTTTTCAGTCCCACTTTTCTTACTATAAATGTTCTCAGTCCTACTCTTACAGTACATGTCCCAATAAATAGATAGCACCGAGAAGGCTAGGCTACCATTCTGCAGAGCAAGAACATGCATTCTGTTTTACATTGAACATCCCAAAGAAGGAATCACTTTGGTGCCTCAGTTGATAAGGTTCATAATTATATAAACTAGCAACATTGTGGTATGTAATGCTCATGTTTGTATGCTTATTTGTGTAAATTTGCCTAACTAAACCCCTCTTTAAACCCCTCTCTAAACCCCTATGTTCAAGGCTCTTCAAAATACATGCAGTGCTCATGGCCCTGTGGCGGATGATTTGAAAATTTTTCCTCAAACTCTACTGCCACCGAGTAAACGTGAGTTTCTTATCAAATTATAATAATTATAGGCACACCGTACATATGTCTGGTTACATAGCACGTATTTGAGAAATGATTCTCACCACTGGCTTCCACCTGGATTTCGCCCTTTCCCAATGTGTAGGTCACGTCAAGTTGGCTGAAAAAAAAAAATTGAGCACACATAAGCCCCGGCTAAATCGTATGGCAAGATAGCGCTACGAATTCTTTCAGCGTCTTAGGCTCATCTGCGCATATACATTTGCAGACATAGACTTGTATTTACGTTTTGCTAGCATAAGGCTCACAAAGCCTCCCTTAAACCAAGTTGAATGGACGCACCCCGAGGCTGTACGAGTAGAATGTTTGACTCACACCTCAAGGATTAGAACGCAGGTTTTATTCTCACGTACAGTATTTGTCAAAAGTGTTGAGCCGAGGGGGTCTGCTTTTGAGCCACCTCGTGCGGCTTGTAATACATTTAGAGTGTTTCGAATCACATGATGATTTTTGGTCCTACCCTTTCCGATGGAAAGAACCTCCACTAATGCTAAATCAGCGCCACTACACTGCTCAGAAGCAGACCTTCTGGACTCTACACTTATGACAAAGGCTGTATTTCCGCCAGTTTTACCTTTGAACGCAATTAATGTATGTTGTTATGGATCACAATACTGTTCGAGGCTTGCGGCAGCATTATAAACACAACGTTTTTATGTTTTATTCCTTTTCATTCTATTTATTACCTCTGCCCCTTCGACTAGTCTTAATTTTATCAACATGCTACCTGTGTATGGTTAAAAGAAGTTTAAATAAAGTACATTTTTTAGTCTCTTTTGTAATACAGCAAGTCGCGCACTATACATATTTGCTAGGGTGGACAGTAAGGACAAATAGAAATAGCGCTGTACCCGCAATAATTGTAGTACCATGAAAAATTACATATACCTCGATTTGTTGTCGGCCTCCAAAGAATTACATACGGCAATGGGGGGCTAGCATAAACTATTTCAATTGTCAAGCCCTAAGCTTCAACACAATGCATGTAGAGTTTCAGGGTGAGGCAGCCTAAACAAAAGTAAACATTGTGCCCACGACTTCACGGCTCATAGCGCAACAGCCTATCGGGAACGACCGTACATGGTCATCTTCAAACGTGTAAATGTGCTAGCTAGAAAACTTATCAAGATGAAACTAATGAGCAAGATGAACTAAGATGAAAGATGAAACTATTTCTATGTTTACCTTCACCACCACATTCATAACCTTTCTTTATTTCTTAGCCTCTGAGATAAAAGAAATTTTGTAGCACAGCTTGCATCACAGAACACTTCTACAATATTTCCTAGCAATGCTACTGTGAGAATAGTACGTAGTTGGAACCTAGTCTTTTTTAATGATGCAAAAATGCCGAAAAGTCCTATCATGCAACGTGATTTCACTAAACGCTCACACTAATTGCAAAAAAATTTAAATTTAAAAGTTGTCTCTGCACAAGCCTACGAATCTACCATGCTCGGCACGAGTCCGGATGAAACAACTCCTCAACCTCTATAGATTTCAGCATTCTGCGTTGCCGTCAATTATACACTGCGTGGCTGAGAAATAAAAACCTGTGCCTTTGTACTTTTGGGTTTTTCTTGGGAGCACAAGAATAACTGTTGCAATACACATTTAATGGCTCAGCGTATATGCCAAAACATTATTCTATACAGTATATACAAAAGGAGAGATGAGCGCTATCTTCACAGTGCAGGAGTCGCGCGCGTTTTTGCAAAAAACGCCATATTATTGGCACCATTCTTCTAATGACACATTCATAGGGGATCTCACTGACGGTGCGCTGTGAGAGCGCAACACGTAAAACACACGGCGTTTTTAAATGCTCTTTCACAGCGATTGCTCCAGTATTCCTTTTAAAAACCCGCGATTCGTATGGATGCGTCAAATGAACTTCGACCTCAGCCAATGTCAAACTGGCACTTTTTCTCCCTAGCATAAAATTTCGCCATTATATTACAGAAACACAAGTGTTATAAGTGGAATAGGTTGTGTGCCTAAATTGCACAGGAACAGCAGTAGATTCCTACTGAAAAAATTGTATGAGGCAGTAATGTAGCATTTTATCACACAATCTCACTCAATTCACGTAAGAAATCACATACAAGTCACATATAATTGCATAGGGTGTCAGATTTGTGTACATTATCATAAATTATGTGCGATATTTTATGATAATGAAGTGCACCGTATTATACTCTATGGGATTAGATGAAATTTTATGAGTTTATTGCCCGTAGAACTTTTGGTTTTTCAGTAGGGATCTTAATTACAAACTGTAATTAGCATTTGAATAAGCTTCAATGTTCTGCCACTGGTCATTTATCTATGGATAGTTGATATTGAATAAAAGTGACCTTGAATAATGTATACAATAATTAATTAGAGTAATTACTTAGTCTGGCAAGAATTTAGCTTTGCAATTTGTACATTATGTGCTTAAAACTGAACTTTATTCCACAGTATCATCGCATACTGTTGAACAACTTTTATCGAGTATGAATGCCCTACTGAATCTGCGGGTCCTAATTAATTTCCTGGCTTAGTAACCATGATTAAAAATTAATTTTAGGCTGCAGTGGCAAGTTATATATCATTGAAAATGTTTCCACAAGCACAACTCAAAAACATATCATCATACAGCTATCTCTCGAACTTGAGTTAAACAAAGGTTAAACACCTATGACTTTTACTTGCCACACATACCATCACTAAGGCCCACAGACAAACTCGTGCATGTGGGAAACCTAGAGCAATATAAAAATATTGGTAGCATTGCGCTGATGTTATCTATACATCAGGAGAGAAGCAGGAGAACGCGCACTGAGCACCTCTTCTAACTGAATGCAATCGAACTCATTTATGAACTTTTGCCTGGGAAAAATACTGAAGCATATCCTAAAGCGGGAAAACGACGCCACCTTATGAAATGATTAGACTAATTTTACCACTTTCTGGATAATTCAGAAAGCATTCCTTTTAAACTATTACATAACATGGATAGAAAGATGCATAGGAAAGTGGAGTTCCGGTGACAGTTAAGTCCTTCCTCATCTGTAATATTTCTAAACACTACGGCAGTACAGAAAGAATGTATTGCATAGAGTTGACGTACTTAGTTTCCCACGTATTCGGCACCTGCCAATTTTCCCTCTGAAAAACAAGAACAGATGGTGTAGGTGAACGCAGCAAAAGTGCCCAAAACGGCAGTCCCTTGTAATCTTCAGAGGGTGGATAATAGCGAACAACTCGTGCAGGTAAACGAAATAGTCCGCCATGTTCCTTACAATATCTTGAAATACACAGATAAGAAATAAGCATAATATTATTTTAGAAAACACTGAAAAGGACGAGAGGGAGTTTTAAGCTGTATTATTACACGAACTGGAGATTTTAATTTTTGTTTGCCTTCTTTGAATGGCCCATCAGATAAGAACGATGTGCATTGAGTTGTCCTGCAAGTAATTCTAGAATTGCGGTTGTGTTACTTTCACGTTTATCTCTGAAACACAGATATTGTCACGGCCTCCTGTTTATGACCTGGGAAGAATTCAACACGAGTGAGCTCCACAATTTTCCTCTGCTGTACCAATTTCTGCACGTACATGTTGGTTGATGACAGAGGTTTCATAACAAAAACACACTCTTGGTAAGTGCGTTGTCGAAGGAGAGGACTCCAGATGTTTTGAATATCAGGTATTATTTACTAGCGCTGGCAGCGCTTCGAGCATGGTCACATGCTGTTTTGACGACATCAAGAATCGCCTGCTTAGGCCAGGATAGAACACGGGCACCCAAGTTACGTAGCCTACCGCCATGACCCCTCAGTCATCGCACTGAAAAGCACATATAATTGTTGCCATTATTTACTGCCAAATAGCTCAAAAGTTACTGATGGCATACTCATAGGACGTGCAACAGCACGTGCCAGACGATGGCTTCTAGAATCTCTGTCAATCAAAATATTCTGAATGAAGAAAAATGCAGTGTCTATTCACCTGAATCACCAAGCCTTGTAAGTGGCCTTGGCCGCGGTGAATAATGCTCACCACATACCCACTCACTGGATGAGGATTTGGTTACCCTAGTGTATTCATGGTCACACACTCATACTAGAATAGGTCAAATAAACCTTGCCCTTTGTTCCTTGAGGGCATCGGTTAACACCCATGGCAGCCCTGAGATCTCTCACACAGCAGAACGTGCCAAAAATCAGGCTCAGGACCCGTTGCTATTGAAACCTGATCTTTGCAACGTTCAACGATAAAACCTTACTCAATGAGAATAGCGTAGCTTTCCTGTTAGAGGAACAATCAGACTTTAAGTGGGGATATCATTAAGCCTGTACTCACCTATGGAGCTGAAACGTGGAGGCTAACCAAGAGAGTTCTACTTAAGTTGAGGACAACCCAGAGGGCTATGGAACGAAAAATGGTAGGGGTAACATTGAGAGATAGAAAGCGTGCAGAGTGGGTCAGAGAAATAACTCAAGTTACCGACATTCTAGTAGAAATTAAGAAGAAGAAATAGACATGGGCAGGACATGTAGTGCGAAGAGAGGACAACCGATGGTCGCTGAGGGTAACAAACTGGATTCCAAGGGAAGGAAAGCGTAGCAGGGGGCGGCAGAAAGTTAGGTGGGCGGATGAGATTAAGAAGTTCACAGGGGTCAAGTGGATGCAGCTAGCACAGAACCGGGTTAAGTGGAGAATTATGGGAGAGGCCTTCGCCCCGCAGTGGGTGTAATCAGGCTGCTGCTAATGATGATGCTGATGATCATTAAGCCAAGTAACGCTTGTGTTGAGATCAAGATTGAGAGTATTGCTAGCTACATGTAGGGTTAACTTTACAGATTCTGTCGGCCACTCCTTCTCTGTATTGACAATTAAATATTACATATGATCCACAAATCAGGCCCATGTCTGAGACCTGGTTGATGTACATACATAGAAGTTTAAATTCTCTCCAGCTGTCACCACCTGGAGTCCATATCGGAAACAAAGAGGAAAATTAAAAGAGAGGACACCTCTTTTCTACAATCGCCGGTTTCTGCGCGGAAATGTAAACTCCTGAAGTGGACTTTTATGTGCTTCTGTTTGAAAAATACGAAAAACAAGTGTGTTTCCGCTGAGCACACTGGAGAGCATTTAACTTTCTACATCCCGGCACATATCACATGTAGAACATAGTGGAGACGATGCACGACCGTCTTATTTGAGGACGCAAGGGCACGAATACAGTGGGTGCGAAAATAACGGCTCCTGTGTTTGTGTTTATTTGCGCCACATATCTGAATACAGTGGGTGCGAATACACTATAGCTTGGGATCTTGTAGTTCCTTGGTTACGCATGGCTACCCTACTGAAAAACGAAAAGTTCTACGAGGCAATAACCTCACACAATCTCATCAAATCCTATCATACATTGCACATCATTATCATAAAATATCTTCCATAATTTACGTCAATGTACAAGAAACTATGAGATCTTACGCAATTATATGCGACTTGTATGTGATTTCTTACGTGACTTGAGCGAGATTGTATGAGAAAATGTGCGGATATTGCCTCATACATTTTTTTCAGTAGGGTAATTAGATGAATTATAACAGGAACCTTTGGTTTATTAAGGGACTTAATAGATTGCTTGACAGCGCTTTGTGGGTCAGGCTGTCAGCCACCTCGTTTCCCATGGCACAATGCGTTACTTAACCCATTAAAGAGAAGAACGTAGAAATGGCTTTTGCTGCGCAGACTCAAGTAGAAACATGAGAGATGAAAAATACTAGAACCAGTAAGCAACCCATGCTTCATGTTTTGAAAGCAGGATATGGAATCCATTATGATCACCTCACGGTGGGCCGCAGAGGACCAAGATTACGTAAAGAAGCCTCAATGGGAACTATTTTAGCCATTGTGGAAGTCGCGACTTCAGTAAAAAACAGACCACGCATTATTCTAGCAAGGAGTATGAAAAGCAGGTGCCCTTTCCTCTGACATTTCAGCAGCACCATTTCAAGATCTCGGGTACACTCTTTTCTAATCTGCTCAAGTTTGAGCAAACGCATTCCCCCCAGAGGACTAATATACACCCTACAGTGCCTGGGAATCGATCAGTGGATCCTTTCACTAGAGATATGCACTCACGCGAGCAAGTGGAATATAGGTATTAGAAGATTCAACAACTGGGTCAGATGGGAAAGGTCGAAGTATCTAATGCAAAGCCTATTTGGACCTAGCTGAGGGGATAAGGATGAGATGAAAATTTTAAAAGCCTTTACGAACGATGCCCGCACAAAAGAAGATTGCTCAGCGGCTGATCCTCATTTACTTTCATAGAAAGCAGGACAATCATTGATGAAGTAATCGAGACAATAGTGGCTGAAGCGCAAACTTAAGATATAAATAGGGAAGGTAAACAGAAAGGCAGAATGTATTATATATGTATACCAGTGAAACATAGCCACGACGCACGACGAAGAACTAGGACACACAAGCGCTGACATCAGCGCTTGTGTGTACTGGTTCTTCGTCTTGTGTCTTGGGTTTTTTGTGCTGGTATACATACATAATGGATCACAACTGGCCCGCACTCTTACACTACTGAGAAAGGCTGAAGCCATCCATTTCCTTGGCCAAAAAGAAGTCGAATTCGGTCTACCGTGGTAAACAGAGGGAGCTAGGTGTGCCAAAGCCTTGGAAGCTTCTGCGCGTCCTAATTTATCCTACCATGCACCAAGTCGGCCGCTAAAGCCATGTTCACGATGATTGTGCAAACAGCCCAGGATACAAAAACAGAGCAGGCGGAGCTGAATACAGCATATCTATGCACAGATCTTCCAAATCCAGAGCTGAATGCCTGATCACATAAAAAAGAAATCACCGCTATTAGAAAAGTTTCTGCCCCATGCCCTGATCAAACACAGCCACGTTCCTATTTCACCTGTGCGATGCCACTACCACGTTGGGGATATGCTTCAAGTAGCAGCTTTGAGATACATGAACGGTATTGATAGCCCTGAAGGCGGCCGACCTCCGGTTAATTCCGAAACCCAAGAAGCCTATTAATCGTCAACAAAGCAAAGCGCAAAAATTAACATAGGACGAGGAGGAGACAGGACTAGGGATCGAACCTGGTACCTCCCGAATACCGGTCGGATGCCCTACCAAAACACCACGCTTCGCTCTAATAAACTGGATAATCTATTACCAATGCCGCTCATCTCGTGCTGAGGGAAGCTCAGATAGAGGGTCGTCGATACAAGGCTCAGTCGGTACTTCGAATATAGCCTCCTACCTTGGTCATTCCTGCTTCTTCTCTCACCTGGCAGCGCAAGAGGTCCTCTTGTACCTGAACAAGGACCTTCTTGAGGCGCCAAAGTCACAGGCAAGGGCTATAGGGGTGGTTTTGTTGAAAGGAGTGTTCGATAAAATTCTGCTTAAAGACATCATGCAAAGCCTTGCCAACACAAACTGTGGCGAGAGCACCTACAACTATACCAAATACATATGATCTGCCAGTCTAACTACTGCAAACTTTAACTTTGGTGCAATCAAATCGTATCCCTTTACTCTATACCCGAGATGAAGTCCGCACGGGGGCGGTACTGTTGCCTCACTTCTTCACTCTGTCTATTAAAGACCTGCCAGCCCTTCTGTTTGAAATCCCGGGAACCTAACATATATTGTATATAAACGAAATCATTATCTAGTGCAGCTCGAGGAGTAACGCCAAAATTAAGGAGCCTCTTCAAGCAGCCTCACGTACTGTGAACAGGTATACGGCAGTCAGAGGGGCCTCTAGTCATCATGCAAACGTCCGAGTTGCTCACCCTCAAGAATCGTAGGGCACGACTAGCGCACAATGGTGTATGTAGACAACTAAGCAGCCCAGAAATCCACAGAGATCAAGGTCCTAAGAAAGTACATCTCGCAAGGGCGACAGAACACCACTACTTTGAAGAGCCCTGCTACATCCGCCAATAAAACCGCTCAGAGGATACACATAAACCGAAATAAACACTATGACATGAATAAAAAGGACACCATCCTCTTAGTTCAAGCTTCTGTGGTCTCGGGAATAGGTTGGGGAGGCCTCATAAACCTCTCCAATTCAAAAATTCGAAATTGGAAAGCTTGGCACACTGAAAATGAAGCCTACAATACAGCCCTGGGGCTAAAAACGCGATGGCAAACGCCAAAGAGGACGTCTCTCGAGCACATAATGCACCCAGAGAAAACCTCACAACACCAAGCAGAGAATTTCTTGAAATGTCCCTATTAATCTACCCTATACTGCCGACATGAGAGAACAGATACAACTTGGTGTGAAGAAACTCGTCAAAGTTACGATATAGCGGTTATTGTGAATCCCACATGTAATATTTAAAGGCGGAGAGCAAGAACAGAAGATGTTCAGAAGAAATGGGACGAGCAATCAAGCACCTCTACATGGACGCATCAGGACCAAAAAATACAGTGACGACTGTTGTGGTCTTAAACAGAACCGCCGTAACTGCTGCACGGATAAAACGTTCTACTCCACTCACAGACAGGAGGCACTTATTTTAATGCGTAAGCATCAAGTGCCTATGTTTGCGGGGTTTCCGTCAGCAGTTTGTGAGAGCATGAGTATGTCGCACTCGAACTACGTAGAGCGAAACCCATGCCAATACCTGAACAAGCAATAAAACATAGCTTGTGTGAAATTTGGTGCATATAGAGTAATTAGGTAATTAATTAGAACCAAGAAAGTCAGTATGACGTCAAAATAGCCGTGCAGGATAGCGGTGACGTCCAAAATTGGGTCGCACATACGTGGCGGTGGCGTAGAATTAGAACATCGGCGCCGCATACATGACGACCGTGGTTCGAATCCCGGCTCTGTGCAATTATCCAGCGGAATAAAACAAGAAATCCGCGTGTCGATGGAACTGCATAAAGAGGATTGCGGTGCGACCTTGTGGCGGTGAACGCCTCTTGAAACTCACTCGCTCACCAGAATAGGTGTTAGCCACCCTGGAGCAGTAACTGCCCGCAACCTCTCATGAATAGTCCTGTAAACACTGGCCCTCAGTCCCCAGGGGCTGCGGAGCAACTAACCACGGCAGCGGTCAGATCTGTAACGCAGCGGAGGGTGCTAAGAATTTCTGGCTCCGGATGGGCCGCCACTGGAAACTGACCATGGCAACGTTCAATGCTAGAACCTTAGCTATAAAGGATAATTTATAAGTGCTGCAAGAGGAACATGAGGGTATGAAATGGGATATCGTAAAGGCTCAACTCCATGAGCCCTCGAAGCGCGCGTCCTGCGCGCTTGGCTGCGCTCGCGCCGGCCAGAGGAAGTCTGCGCATGCGCGACGCGCCGCCCACAGCCGAGTGCGTTCACGACGCTCGGTTCCGACAGTGCCAGATATTCGGCGCGCGCGCTGCGCGCGGCAGCGCGCCTCCGAATTCCAGCGTGCAAGCATGACCAATCAGCGGGCGCTCTGCGTCTGTTTCTTCCGGGGCGGGTCTGGCGGGCCTTCCAAGTATGTTTTGAGCAAAATGGCAGATCTCCACCTCAGTGGAAGCGCGTCGTCCTGCATTGGCAGCCAAATAAATGAAATCAACGAGCTGCTCATCGCCGCCATCGAACGATGGCAGCTGCTATGGCTTGCGAGCCACACGCTTCATTAGAAAGAGCTGATGATGGCGGCTTTATGGATAACAGTGGCCGCGGAACTTGTGCCGAGGTTCACGCACGAAGGTGAGATGCTGAACCTGTTCGTTCGTTATTCATAGCGTGTATATTCGTTATTCATGTCGTATATATCAAATATTTCATGTGTATGTTCTTGAGTTTTCATCACAGAGGCTCTAAAAACGCTCCAGAAGCGGTGGAAAAGCCTCCGCGACAAGTTCCGCCGATTATGCAGCGCGTGAAAGATCGCGTACCGCGCCATGCGCTTGGAGTTGTGAACCGCTTTTTTTTACGCTCCGGGGCGCGGTGCTCACCGCGCAGGCACGCACAACGCCCGGCGCGTAGGACGCAGAGGTGTGTATGGAGTCGGGCCTTAAGCCTTAGTGAGGGTAGGAGGCCGAATGAGGCATAAACTGTACTGAAGGACGGGTACGGGCTGTGTTATCGTCATTGGCCGCCATTGGAAACTCACCCTGGCAGCGTTTAATGATTGAACTTAGCCAGGGAGGATAGTTTGGTAGTGCTGTAAAAGGAACTTATGGTTTGAAATGGAAAATCACAAGGCTTAGCGAGCTTAGGAGGCCGAATGAGGCATAAACTGTACTGAAGGATGACCGTGTGCTGTATTTTCGAGGTTTACCGGAGAGACGAGAACTAGGAGTGCAGGATGGCAAACATCGTAACTAAGCATAATAAGCTGCATAAGCAGAAGGTTGTGCACTCATACGCGCCTACATGCAGTCATGATGGCCAGGTAGTCGCATGTTTCTACGAGCATGCAGCATTGGCAACGGGGAAAATACAAACACAGTATACTGTTCTTATGGACGACTTCAATGTCAAGGTAGGCAGAAAGCAAGTTGGAGACCATTCAGCGGGCAACTGCGGCATTGAGTTAAGGAAAAGCAAGGAGGAGGTATTAGTTGCGTTTGCTGACAGCAATAACTTTCCAATATTGCATACGTTCTTCAGCAAGCGGAAAAAACGTAATAAGGGAGACTAAGAATGAAATTGATTTTATACTCTGTTCTAACCCAATAATTTTGCAGGATGTAGAGGTAAGCGAAGAGATTCGATGCAGTGACCACAGGATGGTAAGGTCATAAATTAATCTGGATTTGAAGAGGAACGAAACAGACTAAAGAGTAAGAAGTCAATAAACGATTTAGTAGTAAGGGGGAAAATAGAAGAATTCGGGTTCTTACTGCAGAATATATATTAAGTGCTAACTGTGCAAGCGGACCATAGCTAAGAAGCAATGAACAATAATTTCAGAGATATCATTACTGAGTGCGCGGTAGAAGTAGGCGCTAGAATTGTTTGAGATGATACCGGTAAACTTCATAAAGAGATGAAAGATTTGACTAAGAAACATCAAAGTATGAAAGCCTCCAAGCTAAGAGACCAGGTAGAACTGGCAGAGATATCACAACAAGTCAATAAGCGCAAGATGGCCGCCATAAGAAAGTGTAACATGAGCAATATTGAGCATGGTCTAAAGAATGATTGTAGCCTGAAAGCGGTACAGAGAAAATTTGGCATAGGAAAAATCAGATGTACGCGCTGAGAGACAAGGCGGGCAATGTCATTACTAACATGAAGAAGATAGTCAAGGTAGCCGAGAATTTCTATATTGAAGTCTACAGTAGCAAAGTACAGGACAAAATTGAAATTGGCTGTAGTGAAGAGCATTCAGACGTTCCGCTAGCAAAGAAGGACGAGGTTAAGAAAGCTTTAGAAGCTATGAGAAGAGGCAAAGCAGCCTAGGAGAACAACGAAACTGCAGATTTGCTGAAGGACAGAGGGAAGGTGGACGCGAAAGCGGAAGGATAGAAAGGGGTGCCTTAGTGGAGGGCTCCTTAGTAATTTTGACCGCTTGGGGATCTTTATCGTGCTCCTACATCGCACAGCACAGGGACATTATTTCTGTTCGCCTCCATCGAAATTCAGCTGCTGGCTGTCAGGATCGAACACGGGTACTCCGGCATAGTATAGTCAGGCGTCTTACCACTGCACCACTGCGGCACTTTATTTTTATTTAATACAAAATGTACATAATGCGAAAATATGCCGTAAAATATTTACAAAGTTTGCAGGCCGCTTGCCGGCCGCGAACAATGGAGTCACTTCATGTGTGCAAGATTTCTAAACACCACCTCAATTTGACCATCGCCTTCTGTATCTTTTAAAGCATCATGCATTTCCACAATACTTTCGGCAAAATATTCATACAGGGATCTGGCACCAGTATCACCGTGACGATTATCTATAGCACTGAGCCACACAGAATGCAAGCCCATCAGGAATATGGCATCGTAAGGTATTTCATCGTCATAAATTGGCAGAAACCTGATACCTAGCCGTGTACGAGGAAGATCCTTTTGAATGGTGCGCTGTAACACGTCCTAAAAAAGATAGCTTTGTTACACTCAAAGAACATATGTTCGACTGTTTCTGTTTTGTTACAAGGAAAACAGTTTGTCCCCCATGGTGTACATCTGCCGTTTTGACATAACCAAGCTTTAACAGGTAGGGTACGAGTCTGTAGATGCAAAAAGAAGGTCGTGGTGGCGGGCATGACCCAAATTTTTCTCAGCCTCTTTAACACGTCTTGACCAGCAGTAGCTTTCAAAATTTGTCAGTACAAGGAAACTGGAAAGATCATGTCAATCAGAGTTTTCGTTAGTTGCTTTCTTTTTACTGTGTACAAGTACTGCCTGGTGAAACGCATGGCAAGAAAACGATAAGACGCCACCACCTCTCGGAGATAGCGCGACACACCATAACTTGATGAAACTATTAAATCAGGTAAGGGGTTTGACAGCATGTATTGAATATAATAATAGAAAAAGAGATGTCGTTGTCTGCGCAGAATCATGAAGCGCAGCACTATCTGCCTTACATATAAATGACAAAGACCAACGTCCCCGTCACCTACTCTTCGAAAGAGGCTCGTTCGGGACATTCGCTTCCAGCCGGACCCCCAGATCAATGTTGCAAAAATGCGATGGAATTTTTGAAACTTCCCCCGCGAACAATACAAGCATTGCAAAATATACATAGATTTTGCAACAAGAAAAACAACAACAACAACAGCAACAAGCACGCGCGGATACAGACAAGATACGGCCTCCCCATTGAGTCGTCAACTCTTTTATCTCAGCCACCTTTCTGCTCCAGGTAAAGTCACTTTCCCAGTAGCATTCAAGCTGCACCCAGAGATAAGTCTTCGGTGTAGTAGACCATTGAACTTTCTCAAAGACAACAGGTGTCTTGTCCCATGAGCCATGCCACAATCCCACACACTTAGTTAAATTCAGCATGCTGCCGCTTTTGGCACAGTATTCCTGCGTTATGTTCAGTAGAGCCCTGATACTATCTCTGTTCCGTGCAAAAAAAGCAACGTCATCCACATAAGCCAATACTCGGATTTCGCATGACTGTAAACTGAAGCCTTTAACTTCCTTACTCTGCAAAAATCTTCGACACAATGGCTCCAAAAAGAGCGCAAAAAGTAACGGTGACGGGCAACCTTGGCGAACCAAAGAGAGTACATTTATACGTACGATGTTCACCGATTTTTCTTTTTGCGGCAGCGGCAGCGCGTCGTGAAGGCAGCAGGAGTAGCCGCAGCGGCTACCACTGGAACTGCGAGTTAAAAGAAGGCTGCGCGGAAGAGTAACCAGAGTTAACGTCCGAGTTAGTTAACTTCGGGTGAATGACGACTTGGATTAAGGCTTTAGTATCGTCCGCTGGCTGAGGGTTGAAGGTAACTGGGGTTACAGCCTACAACTCTTTGCGAACAGTTCTGGTCAAGTTCGCCTCCAGCGACTGCCGCTGTGGTGTTGACAGATCCTTCCACAAGTACACTACGGCTATATTTAGCGAGAGGTTGAAGTGAGGAACAATGCCATGGCGTTTAGTTTGCTGAAATCACCTGCATACCTATAGTACGGAGTAAATCATCGTATAGTATTTGTGAAAAATCAGATTAATTGCATCGTCAGCGATTGCCTTTAAGATGCGGCCCGCCTTCTCGAACTCGGAACTTGGAGGGGTCCGCTTTGCGACGTAGAGCTAGGAGATCTTGTATATACGAGATTTTATAATTTGGTCAACGTTTGTGGTGTGGATACTAGCTTTATTGTAGCGGTAAGCTTGCGTCCTGTTAGCTTGCAAAAGCGAATCTGTAACTTGTGTTTGCAGATATCCCATGATGTCAGATCTTGTTTGTGCGTCTCTAATCGGACACGCGCCGTAGCGACCTAATAGAAAATTACTTTCACAAGCATCAGGCTCGCATCCCATTGGTTATGTTTTGACGCGCTCGTACATAACAAACCACTCTTCGACATAGACGTCATTGGTTCCGCAAAAAGTACCCGAATTACGGTGCTGCGTCATGGCGACAGTGGGTGGTGACTGGGCTAGTTTTGTCGTTGTATAAAGGGTCGCCTCGGATGGCTTCGTCTTAAGGCTAACCTTCCGGCCACTGCGGAGTTCCGGTTTCTGGTATTGGAGTAGTACCTAACACCCCCACCAAAATTGTACGATGAAACACTCAGACCTAGCCGCAACACTTCGCCTTCAGGGATACACTCGTCGGACAGACCAAGTCTATATTCAGCGCCGTCATTGCTCACCACGCCATACTTGACGTCGCCAGACGGCACACCGTAACAATATGTTGGTAATGAACTTCTTCATATAGAGTAAATTCTTATTCAGACCTAGATTTTACACGCACCTAATTTGAGGCAAAGAATCAGAGGGAATAATCAACTATGTTTCTGTTCTTCAGATAACAAACGGTATAAGCGAGCAGTTACTAAGCATATATCACACCATACGGTTTTCTCTCTGTCGCGGAAGGTCAGATCATGGTGCAGTTGTTCGCCCACGGTGGAAACGTATGAAGACTTCCAGCATGCTGTTACGGTGTTCATCACCTTTTCACGATTCCCCCACACGGCGACCACAGGATGTTCAGCATCTGAGAGTAGCTGGATATATTTGAAAACAAAATTGTCGCAAATTTCAGTTGCCGTTAAATGCTAAAAGTCTTATGACAATTAGTGACAATTAGGCACTTCTCTTTTGTACACCATTAAATGGTATTTTATTATGCCTATAAGACATATAAAAAACACCGATCCATCTTCCTTTTCTTTCATTTATTGCTATTTTCGCTGCTTTTATTGGAAAAGCCATGGGTAAATTGTTGAAACGTAGTATACGCAGATATAAAACCAACATATAGCATGCTCTCTTTGCATTCGAGGGCATACCTTTACTTTATGAACATAATTCTTTATTTGTATGTTTTTGAGCATTTTACGTGTTTTGTATGTTTTGCATGTATTAATTGAAGGCGAACACAGAATAAATGCGAAGAAATGCCATTCCTTAGAATTCTCGGCCGCCTAGAAGACAAACGCAGATTTGTTTATGCTCCGATAAAATTGCGCTGGCTTAATTTTACACCCGTAACAAGCAGGAAAACAAATATAACTAGCCATGATCGACATCTATACTTAAGCTGCGTTAACCACAGTTCTCACATACTCAGCACGTCATTCGCAAATGTATCTAACCGCCAAAACATCTATTGGTCTAGCGTGATCAGGGCGATGCACTGTTGATGGTGCTAATCATGCTCTGTCTGCCGGTCCTTTAGAACAACCGCGTTCGTGAAATTTTGTTGACCCAGTGAGGTGTTATACATGACACTGTGTTTTTTCAGTAGAATTATTCATTCATAAAAATGATTTTATGTACACAGCTTCTACCTTGCTTCCAAAAATAATCAGTTGAGCCGTCATCAAAAACAATGCCTTTCCATCTTTTGATACACTCATATATTTTGCAGTTATTTGTATAACTTTTTTTTTCGCTAACTTGCCATCAGGCAAACTATAAAGAGTCGTGCAACTCGTTTTCTACCAGAAATTGGAGAAGGCTTTTCCTTTTAGCTTTGTCTGCTAGGCACTTTCCGAAATCCTCCTCCCTCGTCGCCGACAGTCCCACTTCCTGGAGAATCCGTGTTCTTGACGCTCTCGTCCCTGCACAAGTCCACAGCAGGTGGCGAGCATCCACCTCTGCAGCCGGTGTTGAACATTTCTGGCAGGTAGTCGATCCTATGTCTTGGGAGTCCCATCGGCATTTGACCGATGGTGTAAGGGCTCCCCAGCTCTTATCATTCTAATGAATGCCTCCTCCAGACTAGTTAAGTTATGAGGGAGGAGGTAAGTTCACGGCGGGATGAGGACACGTGTACTTTTCCGCCAAGAGGATGCTAGGATGGGGATAACAGAGCGGGCATCAAAAGGTAGCTTGGTGGGGGCCGCATCAAAGTTTGGAATTTGGTATGCGAGGCTTTCAACGTTTATCGGCTCAGCGTTCTCAGCATTATCTTGCATACAGTGCATCTGGAAGTGTGTGTTTGCTTCCTTATTAAGTGTATAGGTCTCCTGGGTTACGCAAAGTGTCTTTTCAACTTTTTTCAGTTGTTTTATGGCGGCTAAGCAGTTTGTATAGATGTGGGCTTCTGTTATGGATATTATTTAATTCATGGCCTTCATTGCATCCCGGATTGCATAGAGTTACACCACAAGCGGGTTCGGATGTTTTGTTTCGTATTCAATATGTACGTTTAGCTCTTCGTGAGTCGGGCTGGTAGCTGCTGTTCTGCTGCCATTTTCTTTAATCGGAGCATCTGTATTTCATAAAATACAGGTTCCCGGGAGTACATCAACCTGAGGGCGAGACGCCGGCTTATCTTTACGACGTAGCTTAGTCTTTTTTTTTTTTCGTCGTAATAGTTGCGAACTCTCATGGAGGGGGTTAGCCATTGCCGGTGTTTGCCTTTTTGCCGCATTTGTCAAGGATGTCATGGATATAATATATTTTCGTTTCATATTTCTTGCTGCCTCTCGCTGTTCAATGAACTCTGTCAGTGTGTTGGGCTGCGCATATTCCCGAAGAATAGGAGGGAAGTAAGTTCTGGTAAGGCAGTGATTCGTATAACTGCGCCTTCATAATTGCGGTCTGCATTAGATACCACTTTAATTGAGGGAATTATTTCTGGAGCGTCTCCACAAGAAGAAAGAGTTTGACGAATGATTCACGTAATAATGCGTTCCAATTAATGCGGCAAGTTCCCTAGTGTAGGATGCGGCTTCTATCGGTGGTGGGAATTCCAGCCTTAACTGAATACGCCTCCCGAATTCCCGTGATGCTAACAGCTCTCCATGCAGACAACACGAATAACTTCGAAAACTTGGGTCATAGCGTTGCGTTTGAATAGACCAAAAGTGTCTACCAAGGAAGCCTTCCATTAGGTCTGAAGCAATGAAAGAATTGAAGTCATCAGTCCATTCAGAGAGCCTGCATCCTAAAATTATGGTAAGCCTAATTTTTATAATAAGCAATTCATTAAGTTGAAATCCTTTCCGGCCTCAGGAGCCCCGTCACAGGGTCGAGTGGACGGAAGCGTTGAATTACTTGTGTGGACGGATGTGAAGTAATACCTAGAACAAACGTCTCTGGGTATAGACACAAATCTTTAAATCTTGATATAAATTTACATGGACCTGTGGAGATATTTCCTAGCCCTAAAGACTAAAATATAGACTTACGGATAGTTTGTTCCTCCAAAGTCCTCACGGCATTTCTAATAAGCCAATGTAGAGATTAGCTAGGGTGATGCCGTCGAGCCTCCACCTACTGCGTTGCGATACCAGAGGCAGAAGGGATTAATGCTACGCTAATCCAATAACCAAACACACCAAGCAGCAGCCAAGTAGCGATCTTGAATAAGTTTGCACCGTGTTATGTTATAGGGATATCTTCACACAAAATAAACAGAGCAGTAGCCATCAGGTGACGTGGGCGCCTATGGCTACCAACTAATATAGAGTGAATACGAAGACACATGCGAGTGTGCAGTGTGCAGTGGCGGCTTCACGATGGCATTCTTAAGGTTTTAAATGAGCAACAGAATCAACGGATGATTTCTGTGGTGCATTGCATGATCACTGACGCTCCAACAACGAGACAATGTCTCTAAGATATGGTCGAACCGAACTTTGGGCATAGCTTTCGCATTACAGCTCGTAAGGATATTAGAGGGACACCTTACATTTTAAGGCTGCGATTTACTGTTTATCGAAACAGGAAAAAGTGGTTTTAGCGTGTGCATCCTTCATTTTTTTTTGTCCTTTTCATTGTTTTTTCACTATAATGGGTAATGAATATCAACCCTGGCTGCAACGAAGAGCGCCGTGGTTGAAGTTCCCTGTGCGCGCGTTGCACTGTAGGTGATTGAAGCACGAAAGGGGAACTTAAATTCATACTGCAGGCTGTTTATCCCGAAAGTAATAATAATAATAATAATTGGTTCACAGGAAGGGAAAGGCGCAGTATCTGTCGCACTTACTCTGTGGACACCTGAACCGCGCCGTAAGGGAAGGGATGAAGGTGGGGGTGAAAGTGGAAAGAGAGAAAGGGGAGCCGTAGTGGAGGGCTACGGAGTAATTTCGACCCCTTGGGGATCTTTAACGTGCGCTGACATCGCACAGCACACGGACGCCACTTCGTTTCGCCTCCATCGAAACACAGCCGCCGAGGTCGGGTTCGAGCCCGGGAACTCCGCACAGTAGTCGGGCGTCTTACCATTGCACCACCCCGGCGGGGCACCTGAAAGTAGTCATTTCGAAGTTCTGTCGGGCCTGATCTCGTTGAAAGATTTCCCGGCATGTGTTGAAAGTAGCCATTTCGAAATTCTGTCGGGCCTGATCTCGTTGAAAGATTTCCCGGCATGTGCAACAGCTCTAAATTTAGAGCCCAAGTAATCACTCGGTAGATGTGGAAACTGTTTCAGTACATGCGAAAGCTGGTTTCAAGGAGGTGGCTTGGGATGGTGCCCGTCAATAGGAAACGATGTCTGAAACATTCTAAACAGATCCAACAATCTAGTGGCGTTAAGTACAGCTTGAAGGCAGATGGCGCCACATTCAAGAAAGAGCATGTGCTCGCCATTTAATCAGGCATGAAAAAGGGCTGGACTCAATCGGAAATATTTTAAAGTTCCATAAGAATCTTGACCGGCGTCCCGATTTATATAATCCATGTCTAGCAATTAGTACCTAATCCCGCAAATTGATGAAGGAACGATATATAGGAGAATCCCCTTTGCACGTTTTGATAGCAGTTTCCCCCTTGACCGACCATTGCTGATACAGCTATTTCTTGTTTGATACCTTGTTAAATGAAATCACAATTTTGTTTTTGTTTTTTTACTTATTCTGCACGTCTAGCCTTATATAACCTCCCTGTTCTCAGCTACTGTTTTACAATCGATTTTGCTGACCTCCACCAGGGACTCATTCACATGACCATTGTTAAATATGAGCACTAGAGCCTCAGAGATATAGACTGTCCCTGCATCGACATCTGAATCAACACCGCTACATTCGATTACAAGTGTCTCTTGGATTCACCACACTTCACATGTGTCATCTACTCGGCTATCTTTTTTCTTTCAGCTTCGAAGAGCAGGGAATTACCTCTAGAGTTGTCGTAAAATGATGCCTTTCTGATTTCCATTTTCCTATATCGCTACAGTTCTACATTCTGGTTTTGTCTGTTGAATTAAACCGTGAATTAAAGCATGAATTAAAGCTCATTTGGCGTGAAATGCTTTTAGCTGCCGTTGATGGCGGCCCTAATTGCGCGTCGAAATAAAACTCAAAGCCAACATCCGGGCACCGATTCTTCATCAGCCACCGATTTTCCTTCAATCGGGCACCGAACCAGATTTCACGAGACGAGTTCGCTATCTCAGGCTTGCACGCCATCCTTAATATTGTGCTAAGGTGCCACACACTGGCGAGTGGAACGTCGCTTGACGAAAGAGGTCTAGGCAGCAACCATTCATAAAGCGTTCATGCATGCATTTCGAAGTACGTGTCACTGTGTCTCCATCTCTTTTAGCATGCGGTTGTATAGACGCTTGGGCAGCACTCGAGCATGCAGCTTCTTATATGTTGTTTTCAGGCCAGCGTCTGTTCTTTCCGCGTACGCATCTGCATCATTCTGCATTTTAATGCCTCCATCGTCATATCTGCTTATGCCGAGTAATGCAGCCTGGTGCAAGGAGAAGTAGGAAACGTCTTGCGGAAACAAATCATTTTGCGAGCAAGAGCTGCTCACCTCTACCGACAACGCCATGAATATGCAGCCGCTCATGAAAGTGACATGACTGCCACGGACCGTAACTGCCTACATAAGGGTGCAAATGGCAGGCAATCTCTTCGAATTGGGAAGAAAACCATACCATAAAGACTCTACGCTCTACCTACTTGGCGTACGAAGAGCTCGTGGTGTGGTGTGCTGTGCACTTGACACATTTCAAGATCATCGCTAGTGTCATGTATAAACAATGTTCCATGACCGCAATCATTTCAGCTTACATCTAGACTCGATTGCAGGAGAGGCAGCAATTTTCCTCCTTCTATGTATGTAACCTATTGTTGCAGGATTTTAATTTCTCCTTCTTTCATTCCTGCTCACATACTTCCTATAGTTTTCACTCCTTTTTGCCCATTGCTAATCAAGCTCTTTAGTATAGTGAATAAATACATTAGCTGCTCACTTTATGTCATGCAGTTTTTTTTTACTGCGAGTTGCTCTCGAAGCCGAATTTATTTGTTTCTTCCTGGCCGCGACCGTTACCTCACCAGAGCCGCGCCTTTTGATTTCAGTTATTTACAGTTGTTCATTTTCACCTATTCTATCAACACCGCTTTCGAATGTAAAATTGAATTAGCCGCACCCGAGTGCTATGACGTCAGCGTGCCACAGCTACCGGTGTCACAAAATCGGCACAGTTTTATTGAGTCAGCGCAATGCGAAGGAAGCCCGCGCGACATCTGCGTAGGGAGTTCCAGAAACTTATAGAAACGTCTCCTTCTCCGCACGAGGAGAACTCGTAGCGTTCTGCGCATCAGCGTCACCCCCCTAATCACCCGGCGGCGATGGTGACTCGCCCGGCCGGGGAAGCAACCGGATCCCTCTAGAAGGTTCGGCGGAAGCTGACCAATAGTGATGCGCATTTCGGCAGACGGATACGACTGTGCAAAGCAAAAGTTACGGGTATGTGCTCGCCGGCTTTGGCTCGTTGTAACTGACAGACCTGTGCACACTCTATTTATTGAGGTCGCGTCGCTTGAGACAGCAAGCCAGTGTAAGAGCGAGTGTTGCAGTGCTATTTCTCGGCTCCCGGGGTAAACCCGCTTTCCGGCAAACCTGCCAGATCTGCTAGGGAGTGGCGCTTCCTCCACGCGGACAGTGGAAGCTGAAGGTGTCTGTAGACGCGGCATACTATCGCATGAACTTTGAGCGTCCTCGGTTCTAAAGGGCCACGCCTGTGCGGCCACGACCCCATTGAATCCTTTAACCTACTCGATGTATCCGTTTAGCAGCGTGTCGGCTGAAGGTGAGCGTTCACTACAGGTTCAGTAAACAATGTTGACATACAATCCCAGTTACTCGAATTTTTTTAGGCGTTTGAGCCAGGTTTGAGCCTCAGCAAAGGTCCATCCGCCCACTTTAAGCTAAAAGACGAGGCTGTCCTAAAGTTCTGCAAAGCGCGTCAAATAACGTGAGCGTTACATTCAAACGCAGCTGATGGAATTAATCGGCTAGTAGAAAAAGATCTTCTCCTGCTTGTGCCGCCCTCTGAATGAACCACGCGCATAGTGCCAGTAGACAAAGGCAATCGCAGCATTAGGCTCTGTGGGGAATTCAAGGTCACAGTTAAACAAGCCTTCTATAATGCGAGTATATGCTTTTCAGTTTGGATAGTATCGTCATTAGCAGCAGCAGCAGGCGAACTTTATCCACTGCAAGGCAAAGTCCTCTTCCGAAATACTCCATTTAACCCGGTCCTGTGTTAGCATGCATCCACTTGACCACTGTGAACGTCTTAACCTTATCCGCCCATTTACCTTTCTGCTGCCACTTGCTACGCTTTCCTTCACTTGAAATACAGTTTGTTTACCTATGCGACCTTTGGTTTGCCTTTTTTTCCCCTGCATGTCATGTCCATGCCCATTTATTCTTCTTGATTTCCACTAGAATGTCAGTAACTCAAATGTTTTCTCTGACCCTACTTTGCACGCTTCCTATCTCTTAACGTGACGCCTAACATCTTTCCTTCCATAGCGCGCTGAGTTGTCCTCAACTTAGTCGAGTTTTCTTTAGCCTCCACGTTTCAGCCTCATAGGTAAGCACAGCTAAGTTGCAACTGTTGCATACTTTTCTCTGGCTTGTGGATTATATACTGGCTACGGCGATCGGGGGTGAATCTTTCACTACAAATGACCTCCGTGACGCGTACAACCCGCTTCCACTGGACAAAGGATTGCAGCTGATTGCAACCATGAACACGCTGAAGGATCTTTTCTGTTTTATTCGGCTACCATTCGGGGTTTAGTTGGCACCAGTGTTGTTCCAGAGATCTATAGAGACGGGTGCTGCAGGGTTTGCCAGGTGTGCAAGTCTATGTCAATGATGCCATCACTGCTGAAAAAAGAAATTACTGCGCCATCCTTTGCAATGTTCTCCCGAGTTTCTAAGGGTCGGGAGCGTGTTTGTATAAAGACAAGTACAAATTTCGACAGAGGGAAGTTGTATTTCTAGTTACCGAATTAGCTCTCACGGAGTGCAGCTGAAGAGGGGAAACATTAATGTCATCATTGAAGTCCGCGAGCCGCAGCCACAGCTGAAATACGGCAATTTTAAGGATTGTTCACTTGTTACTGCCAATTTCCCAACAACGCGCCTTCTGTAATGGCGGCGTTTGACGAGCTTCCGTGCACAAATGCCAAATTACGACGGGACCACTAGCAGCAGGGTGCCTTTTACGAGATAAAAGCTCTTCTCAAAGAAGCTAAATGGCTAGCCCGTTTTGGCGGCGATAAGCTACTTGTTTTCAAATACAACGCATCGGCGATAGGAATCGGCGCGCAATGATTACTTTAATATAGAAGGAGTTAACCAAACTGCGAAAACTAATAGAGAAAGGTTGGACAGAGCATTTGGGGAGACGTAGATTTCGGTCTCCTTTAACAAAAGCGACGAGTTGATTGTCATTCATGGGCAAGTGTACTGGGGCCACCGCGTGGTAGTGCCCACCGAGGATAGAGCAGCAATGCTACACTTTATGCGTGACACGCATTAAGAAACCGGGGCGATGAAAGCACCTGCGAGCTCATTATTTTGGTACCAGGGCATGGATACAGACTTAAAGTGACATAAAGTTGCCGACCAATTGTCGTAAAAGTGCAGCGTTAGCGATGAAGGCGGTTGGTGGAGTGTCGAAAAAAATTAGGATTAAGCCAGAGAGTCGTGAAGGGAAATAGGGATTACCTTGAACAAAGTAGTGCTTCAGTTGGGAGTATGATAATGTAGCACGACTATAATGTCATGAAATTGAAGAACATAGAGACGCTTGATTTCCCTACTCCAAAAATTTTATATTTTTCACTCTAATTAATGAGTAATGGAAACAGACTTAGAGGCTGTATTACCCTCCAGGAAAGTCATATTGCGTAAGGTTCCAGGTTATTTTTCAGCTTTTTGATACAATGCGTTTTCTTTCTACTCATGAGACTTGATAAAAACTTCGTTTCAACCTTGTGAAACCGAGTAGGACCTGCAAACCATTTTGCACACAGGCGGCGTTTGAGAGAGATCGTGACGTGCAATGCACTGATTGAGAGTGTGCAGTTTAACACGCGAGGTAACAGGCTGTGAAAATAGCTTCGAGGTCCTGTACTTGCTTCCCTTGGAAACTCCTAGTTTCAAATGCTTCCCATTCCGACAAGGATTTCCCCTGAGCGCACCAGATGCTTCAGGTAGTATTTGCGGTTAGGTGAACCATTTTAGGGCTCTCACACAAAAACAGCAAGTTATACATGAGCTCTGCCTTTAAAGGCTTCACGCGATATATTTAACGTTCCGTCTCTGGAACCTGTTGTTGATCGTAGTTCCTAAATATCCGGTTTGTCAGCCACTTATCCCATTTTATTGCCTCGATGATATCACGCATAGTCATTGTTAGCATGCAATAAAGAGGCACCTATTTATGAGAGAAGCAACCCGGCAGAAATAGCTGCAAAGCCGCTCTTCATCAAAGCCGTGTGGACATTCCTGCGTGTCCTTGTGGAATTCTGACCAGTTTGCGAACTGCCACTTAAAATCCCTGGACCCTGATCTGAAGCTCCGTCTTCCACCTGGCCTACCCCGATGTG
This sequence comes from Amblyomma maculatum, assembly GCF_055883805.1. Classification (NCBI taxonomy): domain Eukaryota; kingdom Metazoa; phylum Arthropoda; class Arachnida; order Ixodida; family Ixodidae; genus Amblyomma; species Amblyomma maculatum. The sequence goes on from NC_139352.1 coordinate 58,057,579, forward strand.
AAGAAACTTTGCTGTGCCGCCTGTGGGTTGGTGTAGCATTTACAAACTCTTATTCTTTTGTGATAGTGTGATAGGCATAACAAATAGCCCTGCATATACAAACTGCGGATGCGACGAGACTATAAGGCACATTCTTTGTGAGTGCCCCCAATACAGCGAGGAACGACGGTGTCTATGTCATGCGCTGGAGCGTCTAGATGGATGGCCACTGACTGAAATTAAGATTCTAGGCCCCTGGCCACGGCGACGATCATCTGCGGTGAAGGCCTCCCAGGCACTGCTCCGCTTTATGAAAAGCACAGGACTGATCGAAAGGATATTATTTTTTATGTTACGTGATATTACTGTAACGTGATGGGATGTGACATGTCTGTGATGTGACTGTACTGTCTTCACTCATCCCTCTCTCACCCACAACTTTTGTACCCACCTACCCCTATCCCCCAGTGCAGGGTAGCAAACCAGTTCCTTTACCGGTTAACCTCCGTGCCTTTCCTTCTCATCTTCCTCCTCCTAACCGTAGCTTGTCTTACTCATCGCCCAAGCATCCCGAAAAGCTCGAATCCCATCTCGCCCTACACTCTCAAAGAAGAAGCTTGAGTTTAAGCTCCTACCGTATTAAATGGTTTTGTGACGTGGCACAACCCATTGTCTACTCAGTACCTGGCCATGTCACCTGCCAGTTTTCGATTACAACTCCGACAATCTGCGAAATAAATTATCTCGTCGTACAGAGTGCTCGTAAGCATAAACAGCGTTGGTGTTAATGCGTAGAAAATTCTATAAAGTTTTCTTCAAACTGTGTAATGCCCCCAGAGTCCCTTTCCACATTAAGTGATTTACATTTCGTTATGTAGAGGTGATTTTTTTTCGTGCTTGACACCGCACTTAGCGCCCTCAGCATTCGATGCTTCTCAAGGTGGGGAACATACATAGAAAAAGAGTCAAAAGCCACTGTCGCAAAGGAATGTTTTGTGTCAGTGGTGGTTGGGTCTTGTTTTTTGTATGTCATAACGAAGCCCCTTATTTTCTCATCAAGGTGGAGAAGCGATATGAACAGTTACAGCTTGCCATATTTTGGACAGCGCTATTAGGTACCGTGCGATTCAGAGCTCCTTTATATATCATTCGTAGAGTATCACACTTGAAAGCTTGTCCTTTGTCCAAAACGAAACCATATTGGAGTCTATCATTACGTTACGTTCATCGCTTTTATGCCCCCAGGCAATCAGCTGCACTTAAAAACTTAAGAACGTCGGAGTGTTGTGGTAACACTAACATAGCAAAGTTACAGCAATATTCACCTTCAGAAACTTTCTGCATACGCCTGCCGCAGTATAAGCTAATGTAGTAGAGACGCCGTGACGCAAGGCTGAATACATAATCAATTTGCTCCTACCTTTTTCATCATATTCATTTCGGTTTTTTGGTCTTGTCTCTTTGGATATCGGTCAGCATCGCTGATATTTTCAGCTGGAATAAACGAGACTGCAGAGCGCAGGTATTTTAGGCCACCACATGATTTCTCATTTAAAAGCTCATGTAACATCCGTCAACAAAATATATGTTTAGAATATTTAGCTTGATATTCGTTATATATTTGAAACTTACTTTAAATTTTGAATGGGCTCAAATCATGAAGGAAATGGTTTTCTTAAATTGTTTGCAGTTTATTCGAAATATTTCAATATTTGTCACAAACACCACTTCTGAAAGAACATTTTGAGCATTTTTCGAAAACGTTAAAGAATATATGGGCATTTCTTGGTAATAAAATATTAAGTCCTTTTTTTGAATATTAAATTAATTCTTCTAGTGTATACTGAAACCTTGATCGATATTCGAAATATATATTTCTTATTTGTCACGAATACTACACATGAAGTATGCTTGGAGCATATGTTTCTAATACGCAAGAATATATCTGTAGATTTTGCACGAAGGCAATGAATTAAGAAAGTGCTTTTGTAAATATGAATTTTTTTTTTCTGAAGTATAATTCAACGGAAGTGTAGTCCTCAGAATCATATTTGCAGCACTTTACATGCTGTCGTATCGAAGCGCAGTGCTTAAAGCATACTTCGGTCTATCAACAGAAAACACGCTTTGTTTACTGCTTGGGCTGTCGTTTATAACAGCGCAGGCTGGCCTCCTGGTGGTGCATGTCAATGTGACCTGCACCACTCGTAAGCCAGCCTGGCAAATTCATTGATAAAAGAGACCAGCAGTCATAATAAGTTAAAACACCTTTACCGTACTACTACACCTTTAACGTACTACTCCGTACTACACCTTTAACGTAGCTACTTCGCCGTGTGCGCGTGTTTGACCTTGAACCGAGGAGGAACCACGTGGCAGCTATGACGTCACTCAGCCAGTGCAATCGGGGTAACAGTGCGCTAGCCTCTGTCTATAGTCACGCGCAAGCCGTCATGCCACTCAACCGCACCTAGACTAGAGTCGTGCCGCTCGCTCTGTCTATAGACTCTGTGCTGTTGAAAGTAAAGACGAAGCTCCACCTTGGCCCGAGCTGACGCGCTCGTGTAAGCGCTCAGGCAGATGTTTCTATAAGTGGCATAGACGAGACGGCCTATGGCGTTCTTCTTTGATTCCGCCATATCTGTTGGTGCTGAAACCCGTGAATGAACCATGGATCTTTATATGCCGGTTTAAATGCCGGCTAAATGCCCTTATCCGGTGCCAACAGATCTCAACAGCTATCGACAATTTAAAGGAAGCAATCGTCATAGATGACCCAGGTGAGACGCCTAGTGAACTGTCTACGTTTCAGAGGTAGCGAAGACGACAGGCTGAATCCAGTCATCTATTAGACGTAGCTTTAGGAGAGGCTACCGCAAAGACACGAAGAGAAGTGTTTCGAGCAAATGTGCTGCCGCTCTTGCTTTGGTTACTTTGGTTCAGGATGTTTAAAGATTTCCTATTTTTTTCCAAACCGTATTCGTATCCATAAAACGATAACGACATGCTCACTAGTGTCTCAGCTTCGAAGGATATTCAGTAGAGTCTTGTTAAGAAGTTGTCTCGTACAGTTAGCTTATCTGCGCAAAGTACAATGATGGAAGCAGAAAAACATTTTTTACACTCAATACTGATCGCGTCTAAGAATACAAAGACATTATTTACTCCTTTCTGCGACGACGTCTTGCATAAATGTTCGAAATGGCGAAGTGGTCGTGATAAATCCAGCTACTTGACCAAGATACGTACTTTATGAGTCACGAGAAATCATATGACACGTTTTGAGAGGCTGTATGGCTAGCGGCTCTGTGACAAGTTTTTATATAAACCAGGGAAAATGCTTACTCTATTGATATATTGAAGAGCTTATGCCGTCACCTAGAATTTCTGTCGCAAGCTAGCGTCTCACTTGAAGGATACATGTGTGCTATTTCTAACAAGAAAATATCTAGCGCCACCCGGAAAGCTGCACAGAGAATGGTTTCGCCATATATATGATGCGAAAACTCGCACAACTCTCGTCATAATGTTACGGACGAGGAAGAAGCGGCAGTGGCGCAGACAGAAGCGATGGCGCTAGGCCCACCGCGATTCATTGAAATCATCTCACGGTCATCGGTCATCCTCTCTGTGTTCATTGGCTTGCCACCCCGTAACAATATTTACGTCTGTCAACGATGATATTTATTTAAGCACAACACTTATTACAATGCCATCAATTTGTGTCAATATATTTGAACACACACGGAAACATAGAGACGCTTTATAGCGTAATGAGGCTAGCGAGGATTCGGCTTTAAATACCACATTATCTCGTTTAACAGATTTTGTAAACTCTATAGAAATTGGAACCGAAACGGAATCAAATTTTTTCTCAATACGTTCGTGAAAGTGTCCTCCTTTGGTTCCTTTAAAGAGGTGAAGACGCTTGATGTTCTTTTTTTTTTGAAGCAGTGATATCATTTTCTGTTACATGTTTGCATATTTTATCTTCAGTGTAGAAGTGTGCATCTTATTTCTGGCGCATTTTCAGTATATTCGAAGGATGCTACGAATTCATAATTCTGGCATATTATTCGTAAATTTTCTGATAGCATCTAATTGGTTCATAAGTAAACTACTAAAGCTTCGAAGGCAACCTGTCAATATAACGGTTCTCATTTCGAGCGTTTCTTAAAAGCCGGAAAGACTTAACTGTGTTTTTCGGGTGAGAGAAATACAGCATGTGGGCAATGTTGTGCTTCAATAAATTTAAAATGGTTTATTACTCCTAGCATCTATAGAATGTATCTATTCTGGTATTTAAATCTAACAAAATATATCATTAAACTAATAACTCTAACAATAAAATTTAGCACAAATGTTTTCTAAGGGGCCGCAACAAATAGTTCCCACGTCGATGACATAAACCGTCAATAGCCTGTGCTCTTATAACTTAAAGAGCAAAGAAAGCGCAACCTGCGAACATACCAATGGGAGCCATACGTCGCTAACATCAAATTAATAATACCAGTTCTTACTAGATTCATTCATTGAGCAATTGGAACAAAGCTTACGAGCAGTTTGCAAGTATTTTAAGGTAACACAGATAGCTATATTTCGTTCTTTTTAACATTGTGAAATGAAAGACTCATCCTTAACAACTGGTCGTATCCTGAACCTGCTGCCAGGTTACGTCTCAGAAACCGGACCCCTTTCTATATAGTTAAGAAGGGAGAAGCCTGCAATTACAATAAATTCATGTCTTACTAAAGTCGTAAACAAAACAGCTCAGACAGCTGAGAAAAGAATAAATTGCTTCTCAATTTCTTTACACTGATTGTCACACGGGCATCATCGGTAAAATGAGGAACAATGCAGTTGTGCGTAAGGTAACTAGATTGGTTTCGCTAGCCTTAAACTATACGACCTCTAATTTTCGGATAGGACATGGCCAACATAAAAGTGAACATTTTGTTAGCATTTATAATGAAGTCAATTTTCATAATGACCTCAATAAAGTTGAAAGCTTGACATCTCACAAAGAGGTAAATAAATGTCCGGTACTGAAGTTTTCTTCACGCTCAAAATAGAGTAATAGCATCTGATGCCAAGCGATTGCAAATAAAATTGTTGCAATAATATTTCGACAGTATTTTGTCATGCGCAACACATGTTACGAATTTGTTTGTCTCTACTGGCGCTACGTTCTAGTTGTATGTAGTGTGCAGTGTGTGTAAGAGCGTTTTTCTTACACAGAATAGCGAAGGTGGAACTCTGCTAAACCTAAGTAACCAAAGCTAAAGCGGGGGTACGCTTAGCTCGATCCGCCTCTCACCGCCTCTGGCGGTATCACCTTTGCGAGCTACCTCGACTGGATGATCGTATTCGGCCGGTCGTCCGTCTTGGCAATTTCTGAGACGCAGTCAGTTCACGAGACGTCTCACCTGAATCAACCATGTCGACTACTGCCGTTAAATTGTCGAGAGCTTCTGAAATCCGTTGGCACCAGCTGATGCAGCGAGGCTATCAGAGAGCGCAAGCGCTATGGCCACAGCTTAGCTGCCGTTGGGGGACGTCATTGTTGCCACGTGACTAAGAGGAAGTGAACGCGGTTACCTCGGTTTTGTCGAAAATGAGTGACGTCATAACTATCACGCGTTTTCTTCTCGGTCCAAGAAAAAAAAAGCGCACACTCGGCACGCGGCCAAGAAGCTACCGAGAGCAGTAGTAAAACCTTTAGACTGTAAAATGCTGAAAAACAAACCGATTCACTAAATACCAGTATCAACACTTCCAACACACTCTATGCTGAGTTACGCCGGAATAATGTTTTGTTGTAAATTCCAAACTCATATTTGGACGTGGTCCAAAACCGGTTTAGAGAATTCAAGAAATCTCGGTTACTGGGCCGGAATGAGCATATGTTGGAGAAGCTGAAAAAGGATGACTTAGTTGTTGTTATTGTATATTTATGAAAACTTTCCCACTTTATTATTTACAGTTTGTTGGAATGTCAGCTAGAAGAATATGCTTTTTGTTGAAGGGAAGTTTCATTCAAAAATGGTATAATTATTTCCGCACGTGATGTCTCTGTATTTCTTTTACTAGTGCAAGGTATACTTAAAATGCTTCTTGTACGCTAAGTATCCACTTATGTAGTGTGCTCGTACCTTGACCACTTCATTTATCTGACTACATCAATGGCATTTTGTCACTGCACTGCGTATGACATTGCTTATTATGTTCATTACATATATGTGTTATTATCGGAGGAGAATAGATATGAGTTTTTATGCGAAAAAAAACTGATTGTGAAAGTGATCTGGTAAATTGGCCATAATACCGTTAGAAATTATGGTGACAGTAATGAGGTTGCGATTTTAGTTCTAGATATAAACCAGTTCATTAGCATAAACTATACCTTTAACCCCTGGCCATTAAAAGCAGCAGCGTCGAAAATCTTACCACTTCCATGTAAAAAAATACTATTCGTAGGGTAAACCACATATTCCACTAGCTTCCAAACTATTTAAGGTATTTAGCCTGGTTTAGGAAATTAGCAGGTAGTGCCAATCAATACGATGCTTCTGATTTCCCATTCCCCATTTAAATATTGCCATAGCTAATCTAGATTGGTCTCTAATGCTACAACTATTTACAAGTGTACCAAACTAGATGTCGCAGAAATGTGTTTTGCGTCATAACGCTCCTCGCTCTTAGTGCAGCAATTGTTTCCTAAAGCAAACGTTTCCCATAATAACGACATTGTTTTACTATCGGTATCCATATCTTCAGCAGCAATGGCCTATAACAACACGTATTCTATTCAAACGCTCTCCAGATTAGAGATATAACTCCGAGATACGCAATGAGACGACGGAAGCCATGAGAAAATTTGAAATAAAACTACATTGAGTGTGCATATAAATTCGATGCCAGGGCATATCAGAAAACTTCTACACAAAAACATTTCCTTCCAATCCATCCCAAACCACAACTTTTGCCAAGCCTGTTCTAAACATAAACTAGATTTCCGGCTCCTATTGATCCTTTTACTTGAACATGTGGCGTAGAACAACCAGAACGATAGCGCTGATGTCCACAAATACATTTTATCAGGCCCGCTCAGTAAGGCGGCAATAAGACTGTGTGAAGCTAGAGTTCCATTTTGCCAGATTCTGAATCTGCGCTACTCGCGCCCCGCGCATGAGCTCACGTTTGTCGTCGTCTTCGGCCGGACTATCCTGGCACATGAAAAGAAGTTACAGGACCCATCGTCTAGCATGGAAGCCGTGAAAGCAACGAATGGCGAAGCACGGATGACTCTGTTGCGAAGAAAACACGGTGAGATGGACCAGTCGGTAAGGGGAGATATGGCACCGCAACCATCAAGTATTCAGAGTCGAAGTAGGCAGGTTTCAGGTAATCAATAGACACTATCTCCCCTGCCGTTGAGGAGCTGTGGAATGTAATTGAGTGCCCTTTTGAGGACCTTAAATGGACAGTCGTAAGAACACCCGACAAAGGGTCGGGAAACGTCGTGTGTGCCTGGAGAAGCCGCAGCGGTGTAGGTCTATTGAGAGCACCTTGGATTGAGAGCTCATCTCGAAGTGCAAGATGCAGCAACTGCGCCTGTCAGCGACGATCTTGTAGAGTAATAAAAATTCGGCTCTAATTATTGGCTGACGTACGTCCGTGAGTAAAACTACCTGTACGTCTGAGGTTAATGTCAAGTCACTGAAGTTTGACCGTAAGTCCGATTGGCTGATCAATTATCCTTTGAGAGCGATGAGAGGAGGAGAGGCAAGAGGAGATGCAAGAGTACCGCGGCGCTCGACCAATTGTATATTATTGTATATATTGAACAAGGTATGTTATTGTGGCACATATTTGGAAATCCTTTCCTTTGGATGTCATGGAGAAAAGATGCATACAATCTCATTTGTCCTATAGTTAGTGAAATACGTGCAACCGTTGACGATTTAAGCGCTGTATATATATGAAGCCGTAACATATTGAAGCCTTGATATCAAGCTTTGATGTCAAAATATTGAAACCGGTACCGACAAGAATTTGAGACATATTAGGGATAGTAAGTCTTACCGATATCCGGTCAAAGGGCAAATAGTGAGCAGTTTTCTTTTAAACGATTGCTCTACAATTTTGTGCTTTACGTGAAGATCGGGAAACAGCCCACGAACTGAGGCTAGGTCTAAAAAGGCGTCATGCTCCGCTGCTAGTAAAAGCAATTTTATTGCTACACGGTTCATAGTGTATATATAGCAAAGAAGCGAGAAAGCAAGCAAAACATAAAAACGAAGTGCAGTGGAGTCTTTAGTATGTTGCGTATTACCGTTACCCAAAAGCTTTCCGAGGGGAAGGACCGCTAACAAAGGATTAATACCTGTTACATAACTTGCTAATATTTATGTCAACCAGATGAGTCCAGCAACCTTGTGTGCATATTTTTGCCATGATTGCATTAAAGTAGCCACAGAGTCCTGCTCTAATCACTACGAGCAGCGAAGTCGTTGTGGCGTGAGTTGACACCTGAGTCAAGCGCCATTGCGCTAGCGATCATCGATGTGGTGTCCTGACTCACAAACGCAGTCGCGTTTGTGAGTCTCGCTGCTGGTCCCGACTATCTTATTCGGTTTCCATTCAATTGATAAAAATAAAGTAGCCGGCCGTCCATGCCCTTTTCTTCAACTTATATTTCAGGCTTTTATTATCCTTTCCTTGATGCTTGTTAAATTGCAGACAATGTTTCCACAGGTCAATTATTTAAACAAAAAAACCCCTCTGCTATGCCCTTTTAGAGCATTGTAGCAAAACAGACGTTATGCCAAAAAGGATCCCCTCTGATTTCGTGGACCATGGGGTTCGCATTTACTCTATTGTTTTACGAAACACGAAGTCGAGAATTCGAGAATAGGTCTGTTCAACGTATTCACAGCTTTCAACGCTGTTATGTTACTTTTTTCCACTGTTAATCGAGCAGCCTGCTGCCATGAAATTGTGCTGCACAATCTCTTTTCTAGACGGCTGCTATCGCGCCGTGCGCTTGAGTTTCTAGGATGTTTCGATAATATAAGAGTGTTTAAAGTTTTTCACAACTCAAGTATATAATAAGGGAGTAATTATTCATAGAAATCCACCCAAGCGTAACCCTACGGCTACAAATAAAAGCTACACAGCTTTCTCAAACACTTCGTAGTTAAAGGAAAATTTGTTCTGATTCAGGGATCGAACCCAGGACCACCGCCTTTCCGGAAGGTGGTGGTCCTACGGTGTGGTGGAAGAAAGTACGAAGTTTCTGAGAAAGCTGTGTAGCTTTCCTTTGTACCCGTATGGCTGCGCTTGCGTGGGTATCTGTAATTCCTCCCCTATTACAAATCTACTCCACCTTTTAGGATTCCCCTAAATATGCCATCAAGTGAAGTATATCAACGCAATTAAATCCACATTCTATCGAGTAGGTTGTGTTTATGACTTAGAAATCAGACGACACATGTGTGGCTTTCTTAGTTCATGAAACGTTGAAGCCACCCCATGTTTTGACAGCCAGCTTCGGAAAAGAAAATGATAGAAGTAAAGTTCAGACTCGAAAATTGAGTAGAGGACGTCATGAGGGAAATGACTGCGGTAACTTAAAATACAAGATGAGAACAAACTTTGTCAGCCCACAATTGCATTGCAGACACTACAATCGAAATCAACAAAAACATGGACTGCTGCGGGGGCGTGTAATGTGACGGGAATGAACCAGTTGCCGTTAGCGGGGATGAAATGTATTCCCAGAGAAGGCCAGCGTTGGAGGCTGTTAGGTAGCCAGACCAACTTAGCACATTGGCAGACATACGTGTGCCGTATTAGGCACAAGACCAGAGCAACTGGCTAGATTATACAGCGGTCCTTCTTTAACGTGTTGTGTAGTATGGCTGGTGACGATAATAAGGCTGTTTGTTTACACTGGCACTTAGGTGACGTGAGACGCTAACAGATGTTTGTCCGTGCAAATGTTTATTCGCAACATCAACATAATCAGAGTGTGACGTCACATCATCATGTCAAACGCCATGGCGATCCAGCCGCACAGACGGCGACGCGCCACCGTCTGCCATAGCGGTTATGTAAATTCTTAATAATAATAATAATAATAATAATAATAATAATAATAATAATAATAATAATAATAATAATAATAATAATAATAATAATTGGTTCACAGGAAGGGAAAGGCTGCAGACAGGCCTAAGACAACTGTGTTTAATCAGCAGCAATAATCATTGCCAGCAGAATTCAGTCTTCATTTTTTTTTTTTCGAACACCGTACCCACGCGATGATCTATAAGGTGTATTTTCGCCTATTGTGCAAATCTTGCGTCGTACTCGCCTCTCCAAACATGGCGTACAGCTCTCATTTCTGTGTTCTTGGTGATGTAGTGTTTGAAACGAAAGCTATCTTACCTAAAAGCCAGGGCAAAGGATATAAACCCACGACATATCCATTCTGCCCCAATTTACAGGCATATAACGAAATTACTGGGCTCAGTATAGGTCACAGGTTTCGGTATATAGGAGCCAAATATTAAAGAGTAGGTTGCAATTATTATCCAAATACTACTAGTTTAAACAAATACTCCTACTCAATCGACCGTAGCAAATAGATTAGATTTGATCTGATTAGGCCATAGCTCGCCATCACCATATGTCATTCTTTAAAATTGTCCGAAAACCTCACATTTTATTTCCCCTAAGCAGAGGCATGCACAACATATGCCATTAGTAGGTTCAGAGAAGGAATTCATTCTTAAAACACAGGAAGACAAGCTGCGGCGAAGATTTAACCAAATGAATGCACATTGTCGACCAAACTTCGCATTACATGTAATAAATTAAGGCCCTTTACGTGCTCCTCAGAAGTAACAATAAACACTTACTTGTTGCTTCGAAGCACTTCCACCACGCACAAAAAATAAAAAAGCAAAACGTTAATTTCTTCGTCATGCTTAATAGAAGCTGAACTTGGAAGTCTGCAAAAGGAAATGAAACAAAAGCTTTCCAATGCAGTACTTCATTAGCAGGAAATAAGCAAAGCCAGCAGCGTTTTTAGAGACAAGCAATACAGGAATATACTAGCGCTTCAAATTAAATTTAGCAGGATATTAGAAACAAGCTAATAAGTTTTATATTGTAGATTTTAAGATAAAATTTAAAAGCACAGGAATAACGCTCCGTACCGATGTTTTGCAGCTTATGAGGATGCCTCCCCGACTTGTGGATTCAGCTTAAGCTGTCAGTGACAAAAGCGTGAGGAGGCCGCTCTATTTATACAGCTACCTGCAACAATTATGCAAGTGGATACCGGAACCTGACTGATTTACCGTTCTGCCTTTTGGTTCTCCTCTCCCTCATTGGGATCAAGCTTATTCTCGTGTAGCTCTAGATCAATCAAAAATAATTGAAATTCATTTTTTATTTCTCTAATGCATTTTTTTACTCCTAATGCATATACGGCTCACAATGATTCATTGTTTTCCAATTAAATATCTTATGATAGCATAAAAATTGGAAATTAAGGAAATACAACGAGAAATGAGGAATGGTTAACTCGTGTCCCCAGTAATTTGTGTTCGAGTGCATAAGCTAGAACTTCTAACGTCGCATCGTTGCCAAAGGTCCAAGTGAACGTTTAGCGGAGGAAAAGGGGTCAAATATGTCATTTTCTCTTGCATGTGGTCAATAAATGCCGCTTAGCATAAAGCAAGTTTCATTAGTTGCATTTGACAAATGCGACAATTCGGGTTGTAGCTGTGGTTAGCCGTTAGCCATGCCGACACTCGTACGAGGCCATGATAATTTTACGGTTGAAATTTTCTAATTACGGACTAACCTACCCGGCAAATCTAAAATGCGTATCTTGTATCCAATACGTCGGCAGCCTCGGGTCAGATGAAACGACTTTTTCACCTAGCATAAAACGTCACACAATTACATTTTTCACGCGGTAGACAAACTGAAAAATCTCCGGTTGCTTACAGTTGCTTTAGCCGAGTTGTGCACCGGAAAAATCGATTCTGCAACACCTTTCCTCATGTAGTTACATGCGAGGTCGCAACTCGCACTTCCACGCGGCATAGCTAATGCTAGAGGTTTTCACGCTGCTCGAGTATGTAGCCGTCCACTCTATGTCCAGGTTGCAAAGTAAATTTCCCCCAGCGCCTTTGTACACCAGCTTAAAACTTACACTGTTTGGTAAGAATTATCTCAAATGAATCTGTTGAGAATTTGCAGGTTCGCAGCGGAGCACCAGAGCACAAAGACCAGCGTGGCAGGTTTCTCATTCTGAATAGCCCGTGCCGTGCTCGCGCTCCGAGCACGCGCTGTACATCTTTATTTTCCTCTAACACGGGCCGGTAACGCTGATCGCAGCGCCTCAGCTTTAGAGCGTCGGCGGGCTCTATAGGGACCCCCGCCTAGACGAAATAGCGAAATGTACGCGCCGTCGGGGCAGAGACGGGGTTGCAACGGCGGCAAGCAGGTCTGCAGATAAGCCGGGAATATCTGAGGGGAGCTCCTGGGTAGGTGTCTCGAGGTACGCGGGTTTGAGGTGATCTAGAGAGACGACCTCTTCAAGACCATCCAGCAGGATTGTCGCTGACTTCGTCGTCATGTTGAGGACGCGGTACGGGCCGTCGTATGAGGGGGTAAGATGCGCCTTTGCAGCGTCTCGCCTGAGAAACATATGCGTCGAGAAAGAAAGGTCTGGGTGCATGAAGACATGATGGGCAGATGAGCGAGGCGGCACTGGGCAATGATGCTGAAGACAGTCGTCTAGGCGTTGAAGGTATTGCAGGGGCTGGGACGAGGCAGAAGAAGGTACGAACAAGTCTCCATGAAGCCGCAGGGATGTACCGAAGACGAGTTCGGCCGCCGAACAGCCAAGGCCACGACGCAGTACGGCACGTAGGCCTAGGAGCACTATAGGGAGGTGGTCGACCCAGTGCCCGCGATCATTCAGGAAGGGCACTCTTGGATACAACTGTCTTAAGAGGTATTTCAGTCGACCGGTGCTCAGCATCGAATTTGGGAGGCGAAGAACCAGTTTCGGCAGGCAATGTTTTTAGTACGATGACACTGTTTACCGAGTAAATTGGAAACCAGAGGATACGTTGAAGTGTCTACCCTCGACAACAGTCATGTGATCCTAAAGTGCCGTACCTCTTTGTTCTGCTTACATTAAACATGTGCGCGCCGTCACTATTCACGTATATGTCAAGTCTATACCGCTCTAGCCGCGGGAAGAGTTGGATGATTGGAGTATGCTCTGAGGTGAACGGACAGCCCGGTCCTTTTCGGCAGTTGCAGGACACTAAGATACGCCGCGCCAAGCAGCGTGAATAACAGCCAGAGACAAGAAAGCAACAAACTCATCTAGATCTTCCATCTATGCCGAGACCAAATGCGCAAAGCTGCTGCCTTTGCGCGTTATACTAGGTTTAGCCATGCGAAAGTTCACAATTTTATTGCGAAAGCAATACTACTTTAACTTTCAAGCATTTGCGGTGCGACGGAGGTGCACATGAAATGACCTTTCGCATGACATCTGTATGACGTCACGCCTCAAAGCTGGGCGACCAACTTGCGCCGTCCGTGAGAGACGGCGGTGCGCATGAACGGCGGCCTAACACCCGCACTCTCCACAAGAGCGCCACAGGTATTGTGACGTTATACAGCTGTATGATAGCAGCATTGATAATGGCGGTGCATTTAGTTGATAATAATGATGAGAGCAAACGTAATGCACCGTACGAAGCACCAAAACTCCAGCTTTCGCATTTCTGCAGTGTAGATTCCGCAGATTCCTTAAGGTTACAGTTGTCCTTCAGGACATCCGAGATCCAAGGAAGGTCCGGTCTCTGTGTTCGGCCTGCTGTCACAGCGGGGAACTTAAAAACAGTTGGCATAGTGCTCGGTGACTGCTGTGTGCGTGTCACCACACGAGTGCCCCCTTGCCAGGGTACGGCCGACATCACGAAACAAAATCCTCCTCCCCCCGGACATCCGGGAGGAGGGGGAGGTACCGGGGATGATGTATGATTGATGACGGGCAGATAGGTTATGTGAGACCATAAGGTGCGGCGCCTTCTGGAGCCAAACCTCCTCCCATCTGACAACGATACCTGCAACACGTGGAGGGTCGGTCCGGTGGTGGCCGCGATTTGGAGCGGCACCAACTGACCTATGGGGGACCTTAGGGCGCCCGCCATTTTGGGTGTCTCCACGTGCCATAGGATAGGGTGGACGTCAGTTTGGATTGCTAGGATGTCGAGCCACCATAGTGAACACTTTTCCAGATTTAGAAAAATTTCTAGTTTAAGCCCTTAGCAGCGACGTGATATAATCGCTATCTTTAATTTGGAACCCCCTACACACTCGCAGAAATCGCCTAACGTGAGAAGAGCTTGCGGTCTTATATATACAGGTTCAACTATCCTTGAGCAAGTTTCACGAGCGTTTAATTTGCCAACTCCTGCAGCCGCAGTCGCAGCTGTCGCTTCGATCTCGGCAAGCTTGCATTTGCTTAGCGGTTCTATAGTCTCGGCAGCCTGTGTGAAACTGCTGCGAACGTTTTCTGTAGTGAGATGCCTTATATGTATGGCATATTTGCCCATCGTAAATGAAGATGCGGCATAGATGGAGCTTGATGAACAGGACGGTGTTCAGTTCACAGCGAGGAAGTGCTTTTCAGTTCGAATTTGATGAAGGCAACGATGATTACTGCCCAGTGCGGGAGTGCGTAGCAGATTTCACGAGGTGCGAGCTGCTGCGGCGATAGCATAGCTCTCGTATATGGTCAAGACGATGAAGCAAACGATGTTGGCTGCATTGCGCCACTGTTCGAGATCAAAATTGCACTGTTCATTGATCATCAAGTTTGGGCATGGAGGAGTAACAATACTCTAAACATTTATCCAGTCATAAGTTCCCACTCATAGCATAAATAATCAACCCTGTAGATCACACCTAAAGTTTGACTACATATTGACACCTGAGTAATCAGTTGTTGCTACCTAGTTGTTGCTACCTACTACCTAGACCCATCTGACCATTGTTTCTAAGAACTAAAAGAGAACATAATTTGCTGCACTAATTAAATCACAACGTCTTTTTTCTTCTTGTCGGCTCCTCTCTGGCAGCATTTCTGACAGTCTCGAGGAAGCAGCTGTGCTGTAGTTGAGATGGTGTGCCCTTTCTACTGAACAAAGTGAAAGGAAGGCCCTTTTCATACGACGGTTTTTCGAGTTACAATAGTTCCAGCGATTTTGTTGCTGTGAGCGGGCAGATATATTAGAGAGAGGTACTGCGTAATAATTTGTTTCCCAAAGGAATTTCCGAAAAGACGTTTGGTAATGCGCGATGAGGCATTAAGGGCGCAATATGCTTGTTCCTTAAACGCCACATGTTACATGTCTTGACATTCACAGTTAGAAACATGGCCTTCACTGGTATATATCGCTGCGGAAACAATACATTTTATACTAAGATAGACAGTCGCACTGAAGAGACAGAGCGGCTCAATTATTTCTGGAAAAGGCCAGAAGCCCTGAGAATTGTTAAGCTTTGGATCTGTGTAAAATTTAGGAAAAACTACGCTTTTGGTTCAGTTGTTGTTCAGGTCTGAAATACGTGTTCTTGATACGTTCTTGACAGACATATTCATTAAGGAAGACAGGGCGGTTATTGTAAAGAACTGTAGAATAAATTCAGG
Organism: Amblyomma maculatum; assembly: GCF_055883805.1. Classification (NCBI taxonomy): domain Eukaryota; kingdom Metazoa; phylum Arthropoda; class Arachnida; order Ixodida; family Ixodidae; genus Amblyomma; species Amblyomma maculatum. Next base: position 58,073,315 of record NC_139352.1, read on the forward strand.
ACCTTAACCTGAGCTGCCCTAGAATGGAGGGCCTGCGTTCCCTATTGACAACATGGTCGTCTTTGTTGACAACGTATCTCATAAGCTTTGTCTCATTTTGGGAAGTCATGTATGGTATTCGTTCAACAAATGGATGCGAAAAATTGCGGTGTCAGAAACAAAGCGCCTTTCGCACGTACCAAATGCCCTAGGATACATACTAGGAAACAAATTTCACTCATGCAATTAAGTCAGCTTAGGTATGCTTGTTGTAGGTGTTGTTTCACCTTCTTCAATGCAACGAAGTGGCATCCCTCTGTGGCCATTGGTTTGGCTGCTACGGCCCTCTGGAGGTCGGCGAAAAAGTGCTTTGGCGGCCGTCTGCGACCCCTGGTTCCACCGAGATGGCGCTACCAATATCGGCGACAAAGTAGCGCCCCTCTGCCTCGAAGTAACGTCCTTCCGCGACAACTGGTTCTGCCGCCATGGCCCTCCGTCCTCATTTTAGTTTTTAGGACCAAATCTTGTCGCTTCAAGTCCCTCAGACATGGCGAGTCTTAGATGGACTAATAATTATGTGCTGCACATCATACCAAAGTGCCTGTCCCAACAACATATTCTGTGCGCCAAACAGGCGGGCCACAATTTTGATAGCAATGATTGCGCTTAGTGGCCCGCTCTCGGCACCTGCCCAGCTGTCATATATATATATATATATATATATATATATATATATATATATATATATATATATATATATATATATATATATATATATATATATATATATATATATATATATATACATATAGTGGAACAGCCGCATAAGGGCTAACTGCTGTACCGTCGCCGCCCGTGCGTGCGTGAGGAGGGGAGAGAATATGGGACGTTGGCGTTCCCTCTCACGGCGCGGGCTACTGTCGTTCGGTCAATACTGTTCTCTTTGCTGATGTATGTTGCCTGCATAACACCTCTGCCGGCACGTACCAAGCTGCAGCCTGAGAGAATCCTCTTCCGAGAAACAGCCACGGGGCAAGGGAGGCTTTGGCCTCCCCGACCTGGACACAGTAACCGCAGTGTTACACGCAGGGCCCCCCATCCGCAGCAAGGCGCTCACACGAGCGAGCTTGCATCCAGTTTGCCCGTTCTGTGGTGGTCGTGAAGACTTGGTGCACATCTTTGCACAATGTCTTCTCCCTGCAGCCCTCCTTCGACGAGTGGCTACCTTTTTTAGTGTTCCAGGAGTGCCGTATCAAACTGTCAGGTACCTCAACCCGTTAACCAGGCATGCTGTGAAACAGTTTGTGCTCTTGATCGTTGAGTGCATGTACCAAGTCTGGTCTGCCAGGTGCGCAGCTGTGTTGGCGCGCAGTGTTCCGGGCCTTCATGAGGTTCTCGCAAGAGTCCGCTGGGAGGTCTGGTTTCACCTAAGCCGTGATGCAGCGTCACCTCAGCGAGCAAGAGTTCATAGACACGTGGCCACCGATTATTTGCGATGTTTCTGGGCGTACCATCAAAGTGTTAATTTGAAGCACTTTAAGGTTACAGTTGTCCTTCAGGACATCTGAGGTGTAAAGAAGGTCCGGTCGCCCTTTGTTCGGCCTGCTGTCACTTCGGGGACCTTAAACACAGTTGGCATAGTGTTCGGTGACAGCTGTGTGCGTGTCACCACACGACTGCCCCCTTGCCAGGGCACGGCCGTCATCCCGAAACAATATACTCCTCCCCCCGGACATTCGGGAGGAGGGTGAGGTACCGGGGATGATGTATGAATGATGACGGGCAGATAGGTTATGTGAGACCTTGAGGTGCGGCGCCTTCTGGAGCCCAACCTCCTCCCATCTGACAACGGTACCTGCAACACGTGTAGGGTCGGTTATGCGGTGGCCGCAATTTTGAGCGGCATCAACTGACCTATTGTCGTCCTTAGGGCGCCCGCCATTTTGGGTGTCTCCACATGCCATAATATACGGTGGACGTCATTTTGGATTGCTAGGATGTTCGAGCCACCATAGTGAACACTTTTCAGGATTTAGAAACATTTCTAGTTTCAGCCCTTAGCAGTGACGTGATATATTCGCTATCTTTAATTCGGAGCCCCACACACTCGCAGAAATCGCCTAACGTGAGAAGAGCTTCTCCTATATATGCAGGTTCAACTATACTTAAGCAAGTTTTACGAGTGTTTAGTTTACCAACTGCTGCAGCCGCAGTCGCAGCTGTCGCTTCGATCTCGGCAAGCTTGCATTTGCTTAGCGGTTCTATAGTCTCGGCAGCCTGTGTGAAACTGCTGCGAGCTTTTTCTGTAGTGAGATGCCATTATGTATGGCATATTTGCCCATCGTAAATGAAGATGCGGCACAGATAGAGCTTGATAAACAGGACGGTGTTCAGTTCACAGCGAGAAAGTGCTTTGCAGTTCGAATTTGATGAAGGCAATGGTGATTACTGGCCAGTGCGGGAGTGCCTAGCAGATTTACACGAGATGCGAGCTGCTGCGGCGATAACTCTCATACATGGTCAAGACGATGAAGCAAACGATGTTTGCTGCATAGCGCGACTGTTCGAGATCAAAATTGCACTGTTCATTGATCCTCAAGTTTGGGCATGGAGGAGTAACAATACTCTAAGCATTTATCCAGTCATAAGTTCCCACTGATAGCATAAATAATCAACCCTGTAGATCACACCTAAAGTTTGACTACAAATTGACACCTGAGTAATCAGTTGTTGCTACCTAGTTGTTGCTACCTACTACCTAGACCCATCTGACCATTGTTTCTAAGAACTAAAAGAGAACATAATTTGCTGCACTAATAAATCACGTCTTTTTTCTTCTTGTCGGCTCCTCTCTGGCAGCATTTCTGACAGTCTCGAGGAAGCAGCTGTGCTGTAGTTAAGATGGTGTGCCCTTTCTACTGAACAAAGTGAAAGGAAGGCCCTTTTCATACGACGGTTTTTCGAGTTACAATAGTTCTAGCGATTTTGTTGCTGTGAGCGGGCAGATATATTAGAGGGAGGTACTGCGTAATAATTCGTTTCCCAAAGGAATTTCCGAAAAGACGTTTGGTAATGCGCGATGAGGCATTAAGGGCGCAATATGCTTGTTCCTTAAACGCCACATGTTACATGTTTTGACATTCACAGTTAGAAACATGGCCTTCACTGGTATATATCGGTGCGGAAACAATACATTTTATACTAAGATAGACAGTCGCACTGAAGAGACAGAGCGGCTCAATTATTTCTGGAAAAGGCCAGAAGCCCTGAGAATTGTTAAGCTTTGGATTTGTGTAAAATTTAGGAAAAACTACGCTTTTGGTTCAGTTGTTGTTCAGGTCTGAAATACGTGTTCTTGATACGTTCTTGACAGACATATTCATTAAAAAAGACAGGGCGGTTATTGTAAAGAACTGTAGAATAAATTCTGGATCTTAACCTGAGCTGCCCTAGAATGGAGGGCCTGCGTTCCCTATTGACAACATGGTCGTCTTTGTTGACAACGTATCTCATAAGCTTTGTCTCATTTTGGGAAGTCATGTATGGTATCCGTTCAACAAATGGATGCGAAAAATTGCGGTGTCAGAAACAAAGCGCCTTTCGCACGTACCAATGGCCCTAGGATACATACTAGGAAACAAATTTCACTCATGCAATTAAGTCAGCTTAGGTATGCTTGTTGTAGGTGTTGTTTCACCTTCTTCAATGCAACGAAGTGGCATCCCTCTGTGGCCATTGGTTTGGCTGCTACGGCCCTCTGGAGGTCGGCGAAAAAGTGCTTTGGCGGCCGTCTGCGACCCCTGGTTCCACCGACATGGCGCTACCAATATCGGCGACAAAGTAGCGCCCCTCTGCCTCGAAGTAACGTCCTTCCGCGACAACTGGTTCTGCCGCCATGGCCCTCCGTCCTCATTTTAGTTTTTAGGACCAAATCTTGTCGCTTCAAGTCCCTCAGACATGGCGAGTCTTAGCTGGACTAATAATTATGTGCTGCACATCATACCAAAGTGCCTGTCCCAACAACATATTCTGTGCGCCAAACAGGCGGGCCACAATTTTGATAGCAATGATTGCGCTTAGTGGCCCGCTCTCGGCACCTGCCCAGCTGTCATATATATATATATATATATATATATATATATATATATATATATATATATATATATATATATATATATATATATATATACATATGGTGGAACAGCTGCATAAGGGCTAACTGCTGTACCGTCGCCCGTGCGTGCGTGAGGAGGGAAGAGAATATGGGACGTTGGCGTGCCCTCTCACGGCGCGGGCTACTGTCGTTCGGTCAATTCTGTTCTCTTTGCTGATGTATGTTGCCTGCATAACACCTCTGCCGGCACGTACCAAGCTGCAGCCTGAGAGAATCCTCTTCCGAGAAACAGCCACGGGGCAAGGGAGGCTTTGGCCTCCCCTACCTGGGCACAGTAACCGCAGTGTTACACGCAGGGCCCCCCATCCGCAGCAAGGCGCTCACACGAGCGAGCTTGCATCCAGTTTGCCCGTTCTGTGGTGGTCGTGAAGACTTGGTGCACATCTTTGCACAATGTCTTCTCCCTGCAGCCCTCCTTCGACGAGTGGCTACCTTTTTTAGTGTTCCAGGAGTGCCGTATCAAACTGTCAGGTACCTCAACCCGTTAACCAGGCATGCTGTGAAACAGTTTGTGCTCTTGATCGTTGAGTGCATGTACCAAGTCTGGTCTGCCAGGTGCGCAGCTGTGTTGGCGCGCAGTGTTCCGGGCCTTCATGAGGTTCTCGCAAGAGTCCGCTGGGAGGTCTGGTTTCACCTAAGCCGTGATGCAGCGTCACCTCAGCGAGCAAGAGTTCATAGACACGTGGCCACCGATTATTTGCGATGTTTCTGGGCGTACCATAAAAGTGTTAATATGAAGCACTTTAAGGTTACAATTGTCCTTCAGGACATCTGAGGTGTAAAGAAGGTCCGGTCGCCCTTTGTTCGGCCTGCTGTCACTTCGGGGACCTTAAACACAGTTGGCATAGTGTTCGGTGACAGCTGTGTGCGTGTCACCACACGACTGCCCCCTTGCCAGGGCACGGCCGTCATCCCGAAACAATATACTCCTCCCCCCGGACATTCGGGAGGAGGGTGAGGTACCGGGGATGATGTATGAATGATGACGGGCAGATAGGTTATGTGAGACCTTGAGGTGCGGCGCCTTCTGGAGCCCAACCTCCTCCCATCTGACAACGGTACCTGCAACACGTGTAGGGTCGGTCATGCGGTGGCCGCAATTTTGAGCGGCATCAACTGACCTATTGTCGTCCTTAGGGCGCCCGCCATTTTTGGTGTCTCCACATGCTATAATATACGGTGGACGTCATTTTGGATTGCTAGGATGTTCGAGCCACCATAGTGAACACTTTTCCGGATTTAGAAACATTTCTAGTTTAAGCCCTTAGCAGTGACGTGATATATTCGCTATCTTTAATTCGGAGCCCCACACACTCGCAGAAATCGCCTAACGTGAGAAGAGCTTCTCCTATATATGCAGGTTCAATTATAGTTAAGCAAGTTTCACGAGTGTTTAGTTTACCAACTGCTGCAGCCGCAGTCGCAGCTGTCGCTTCGATCTCGGCAAGCTTGCATTTGCTTAGCGGTTCTATAGTCTCGGCAGCCTGTGTGAAACTGCTGCGAGCTTTTTCTGTAGTGAGATGCCGTATATGTATGGCATATTTGCCCATCGTAAATGAAGGTGCGGCACAGATGGAGCTTGATAAACAGGACGGTGTTCAGTTCACAGCGAGAAAGTGCTTTGCAGTTCGAATTTGATGAAGGCAACGATGATTACTGCCCAGTGGGGGAGTGCGTAGCAGATTTACACGAGGTGCGAGCTGCTGCGGCGATAGCATAGCTCTCGTACATGGTCAAGACGATGAAGCAAACGATGTTTGTTGCATAGCGCGACTGTTCGAGATCAAAATTGCACTGTTCATTGATCATCAAGTTTGGGCATGGGGAAGTAACAATACTCTAAACTTTTATCCATTCATAATTTCCCACTCATAGCATAAATAATCAACCCTGTAGATCCCTCTTAAAGTTTGACTACATCTTGACACCTGAGTAATCAGTTGTTGCTACCTAGTTGTTGCTACCTACTACCTAGACCCATCTGACCATGTTTCTAAGAACTAAACGTGAACATAATTTGCTGCACTAATTAAATCACAACGTCTTTTTTCTTCTTGTCGGCTCCTCTCTGGCAGCATTTCTGACAGTCTCGAGGAAGCAGCTGTGCTGTAGTTGAGGTGGTTTGCCCTTTCTACTGAACAAAGTGAAAGGAACGCCCTTTTCATACGACGATATTTTGTGTTCTAGCAATTTTGTTGCTGTTAGCGGGCAGATATATTAGAGGGAGATACTGCGTAATAATTCGTTTTCCTAAGTGATTTCCGAAAAGACGTTTGGTAATGCGCGATGACGCATTAAGGACGCAATATGCTTGTTCTTTAAACGCCACATGTTGCATGTTTTGACCTTTGCAGTTCGAAACGGGGCCTTCACTGACATATATCGGTGCGCAAACAATTCATTTTATACTAAGATAGCCGCACTGAAGACAGAGCGGCTCAAATATTTCTGGTAAAGGCCAGAAGCCCTGAGAATTGTTTAGCTTTGAATTTGTTTAAAATTCAGGAAAAACTACGCTTTTGGTTCAGTTCTTGTTCAGGTCTGAAATATGTGTTCTTGATATGTTCCGCCAGGAAACACAGACATTCATTAAAAAAGATAGGGCGGTTATTGTAATGAACTGTAGAATAAATTCAGGACCTTGACCTGAGCTGCCCTAGCATGGAGGGCCTGCGTTTCCTATTGACAACATAGTCGTCTTTGTTGACAGCGTATCTCATAAGCTTTGTCTCATTTTGGGAAGTCATGTATGGTATCCGTTCGACAAATGGATGCGAAAAATTGCGTGGTGTCAGAAACAAAGCGCCTTTTGCACGTACCAATGGCCCTAGTATACAGACTAGGAAACAAATTCCACTCATGCAATTAAGTCAGCTTAGGTATGCTTGTTTTAGGTGTTGCTTCACCTTCTTCAATGCAACGAAGTGGCGTCCCTCTGTGGCCACTAGTTCGGCTGCTACGGTCTCTGGAGGTCGGCGAAAAAGCGCATTGGCGGCCGTCTGCGACCCCGGTTCCACCGACATAGCGCTCCCAATGTCGGCGACAAAGTAGCGCCCTTCTGCCTCGAAGTAACGTTCTTCCGCGACAACTGGTTCTGCCGCCAACGCCCTCCGTCTTCATTTTGGTTTCGAGGACCAAATCTTGCCGCTTTGAGTCCCTCACACATGTCGAGTCTTAGCTGGACTAATAATTATGTGCTGCATATCATACCAAAGTGCCTGTCCCAATAACATATTCTGTGCGCCAAACGGGCGGGCCACAATTTTGACAGCAAATGTAGCGCTTAGTGGCCCGCTCTCGGCACCTTCCCAGCTGTCATATATATATATATATATATATATATATATATATATATATATATATATATATATATATATATATATATATATATAGTGGAACAGCCGCATAAGGGCTAACTGCTGGACCGTCGGCCGTGCGTGCGTGTGGAGGGAACCTGCAAGACGTGGAGAGTCGGTCATGCGGTGGCCGCGATTTTGAATGGCACCAACTGACCAATGGTAGACCTAGGGGCGCCCGCCATTTTGGTTGTCTCCACGTGCCATAGGATAGGGTGGACGTCATTTTGGATTGCTAGTATGTCGAGCCACCATAGTGAACACTTTTCCAGATTTAGAAATTTGAGTGGCACCAACTGACCAATGGTGTGACCTAGGGGCGCCCGCCATTTTGGGTGTCTCCACGTGCCATAGGATAGTGTGGACGTCATTTTGGATTGCTAGGATGTCGAGCCACCATAGTGAACACTTTTCCGGATTTAGAAAAATTTCTAGTTTAAGCCCTTATCAGTGACGTGATACATTCGCAATCTTTACTATGGAGCCCCCTACACACTCGCAGAAGTCGCCTAACGTGAGGAGAGCTTGCGGTCTTATATATACAGGTTCAACTATCCTTGAGCAAGTTTCACGAGCGTTTAATTTGCCAACTGCTGCAGCCGCAGTCGAAGCTGTCGCTTCGATCTCAGCTCGCTTGCATTTGCATCGCGGTTCTATAGTCTCGGCAGCCTGTGTGAAACTGCTGCGAGCTTTTTCTGTAGTGAGATGCCGTATATGTATGGCATATTTGCCCATCGTAAATGAAGATGCGGCACAGATAGAGCTTGATAAACAGGACGGTGTTCAGTTCACAGCGAGAAAGTGCTTTGCAGTTCGAATTTGATGAAGGCAACGATGATTACTGCCCAGTGCGGGAGTGCGTAGCAGAGTTACACGTTGTGCGAGCTGCTGCAGCGATAGCATGGCCCTCGTACATGGTTAAGACGATGAAGCAAACAATGTTTGCTGCATAGCGCGACTGTTCGAGATAGCAATTGCACTGTTCATTGATCATCAAGATCGGGCATGGGGGAGTAACAATATTCTAAACTTTTATCCAGTCATAATTTCCGACTCATAGCATAAATAATCAACCCTGTAGATTACACTTAAAGTTTGACTATATCTTGACAGATGAGTAATCAGTTGTTGCTGCCTAGTTGTTGCTACCTACTACCTAGACCAATCTCACCATGTTTCTGATCACGTACCTGTATTTGCTCACGCTACTTAGGCTGACTGCACAGCAAGAGTGTCTGGTCATTTTCTTCTGAAATAATTACAAATAAACTAGTTGACTCTATACTCAGCTATCTGATTTCCTGTTTAGAACAATATATAAATTCAAGTTATGAAAATGAGGTTCGCAAGCATTTTCTTTTAATCTTGGCGCAGATTTAAAATGTTCCAATTCTTCACATAACTACCACAATTATCTGAATTTACGCAAAGCAGTGACACCTGCTGAACTAGGTAGGGAAATAGATGTGCAACATGGGCTGTCGTGGGAGAAAAGGAACCGCGACACAAACAGGTCGAAGACGAGAAGTGGACAGGACGAGCGGTAACTAACAATAGAGGTGTACTGGAAGACACTCGTAATAGAAAAAGGGGGGTCTGCGCGTCACATGGACGAAAAAAAGGTAAAGGAAGAAGTTAACAAGCAAAGATGTCTGCCGTCGAAGGTAAGCGAGATAACCACGTGCACACAACAGAAAAGCGCAAAACCGCAGGCGTGGCAGGTTGATTAAAAACCGGGTCTCTTTATCTAAAAGAGCAACACAAGATTCAGTTGTTAACTACCGCTCGTCCTGTCCACTTTACGTCTTCGTCCTGTTTGTGTCGTGGTTCCTTTTCTCCCACAACTATGTCGAACCAACTGGCCCAAAATGTCCCCCTGTCGAACATACACTGAAGTAGAAATATTAGAAACTTATGATCGTGGCCTCAAAAGCTTGATGTTAACAGTAAAAAATAAATTACATTCAACTGAAAGCACATTAAAATTTAATCTCTATTTCCGACGAAGTGACAAACACAATCAAAACTATCTGCAACAGTAATGCTATGAAAGGAAATCTATCCAAAGAAGTCACAGAAGAGAGATGTCAAGCATCCTATTGATGTCATCGTACTGGTTCCACACAGACTAGATTCCAGAGTCAGTTTATGCTGAACAATAAAGCAACACACTGGCGCTTGACTCCGCTATGTTATCGTACTCTATTTAATGCTTCGCCAGCTATGAATAAACGTTTATGAAAACGAAAGCGATATTTTGTAAGTACATTAATTCTACTCACAAATAGACACCGGTAAAGTTAGCTTCGTAACCAGGTTTTTCTTAAAAATATTTGAAAAGAGCAGCCAGTTTTTTTACTCTGAGCACACTGCCAAGCCATTTTCCTCTAATCTTCTCTTGGCTCAAAATGATAGCTGTTTCGAGTTTGGATGGTTACCACGTACCAACACATGTTGAATGGATTCGGTGCGTGTGACGATAATAAGACGATTGGCTGCTCTTGTGCGAATAAGTTCCCTATCAAAGCTGCTGCTATTCCTGTTTTTTTTTTCTTTTTTTGCTAGCTTTGCTGTCCTTCAGAAACATGCAGTGTAAAATGTTTGCTTTTCTTGTCGAATGAAACTTTTTTCTTTTCTTGATTGGTGCTTCACTCTGAAGGATACTAACACTATTTTCTGAGAAATTCTTATCCCTGTCATCTAGGCCATACTTTTGCTCGTTCTGCCACAGCGAAGTTTTTTCATATTTCGAGAACGACAGATGGGTAGAATCCTTCGATGCAATGAATATTAAACTCCAAGGATCGAAGCTTCGAAGCTTCTTTCTTGCGTTTCTCTTCGCGCCTTTGGTTGACTCCTGGCTCCGAACTCTAAACGTATTATCTATGAGCACACACACACAATTATAACAAGCTTATCTTGAAACAGACTGTAAATAAGCTATGTATAGTTGACGTAATAAATTATTCACCGCAGTAACCATAGCAGTGCTGATGTCTCTGGCTTCTCTGCTTCTGTAATTTATAGTCTATTATACTGAAAGTAAGTTTTTCGATTTGATGAAAAACAATTCAATCAATCAATTAACGTTTTATTTCCAAGCAGAAATACACATAAAGTTATGCTGGTCAATCTAAGCACGCAGTGCTTGTGAGATGACCAGGTAGCCAATGTTGCATGTTTTACAGGAAATAAATTATTGCAAATTCAGAAACAATTCATCAACAAGGGAAGGAAAAATCACGCACACACGAACACGACAATCACACCAAGTTTCTCAATACAGGCAAAGAAAAAAAAATGAAAGCCGTGTGAAAAACTCACAATACAATACAAAGATAAATACCATTTCCTTATGTTTTTCTGCATTTTAATCCGTGATTTTGCTCTATACAGTGTTTCTCTTAGTTCATTAACCTTTTCCGGTACGTAATAATTTCTGGCTTTTTTTTCCAAAGTTAGTGAATACCCTCGGTTTAATGTATCTCTCAGTTTTCCGCAATGATACATCTTTTTTTACTAATGTCTTAAATGCGTTTGGATAGTAATAGCGGGTCAGCACAGCATAATTGAATAGCTCGTGTACAGGAAGTATTTCTAGCATGCGGTATTTTTCTTCCGTCCCTGCTTGTTCCCATTCTTTTCAATAGGTTATGCTGTTGACAATTCTTCTAACTACACAGTGAATAGTTTTTTTTTTTTTTGTAATCAGAACGTGTACCATATAAAGTGATACCGTATGCAATTGCTGATTTGGCTAAATACACAGTTCTTCTAATGATGACAGCACTTTTTCCTCGTAGGCAATACATCATTGCCGCAACAGCCCAAGCTTTCCGCGAACGTATGCGACATAATTGTTCCAGAAAAATTCTGGTCAAATAAGGTTCCTAAATACTTAACAACTGGCTCAGAACTGTAGTGGGTGGCAAAAGCATATGTTACAATTAGAGGTATGCAAATATATGTTCCTATTTCACACAATCGTCTTATAAGGATTCCTGAAACACATCAGTTTCGTTTTTTTGGTGTTTATGAAAACTGCATTCTGTGAGAATCACTCTACGATCGCTGACATGTCCTCTTGAAAACTGATGTCTCGTGTGAACATCATGAATTTCAAGCGCAGTTGTAGTCTCATCAGCGTACTGAAAATATTTTGACTTCAGGGCTAGCAGGCCGTGATCAAAAACATGTATGTTAAATAGTGTTGGGCCTAGTGTGCTTCCTTGCCGCACACCAAACTTCAATATATGGAGTTCACTGCAGCTGTCCTCTATTTTTACGCACTGCAGCTGGTCAGAAATATAATTGAGAAAAAATTGATAAAAGCGTCATCTGAAACCTAGTTTCACTAGCTTCTTTAGCAATACAGTATGGTCTACCGCGTCAAATGACTTTGTTAAGTCTAGGAATAGAGCTAAACCTGCATTATTGTATTCTATTGCGGTGCTTACATAATCAGAATTCTTCCAGCAATAAAGTTGTGTTTTTATATTTTGTGAACCCGTATTGGGGGGGGGGGGGGGGCGCCGTGTCATTCAGGGAATACTTTTCGCAAAACGACAGCATTAAAGACTCGATATACTTTTCCAACATGTGTGAAAGTGCTGGTAATATCGCGATCGGTCCGTAGTTTGCACAGTCATTTCTCTTACCATTTTTGTAAACTGGCCTCACAATTGAAATCTTCAACTCCTTAGGCATTATACCTGTCTCAAATATCTCGTTCAGTATCTTTAGGAACACCTGTTTGATTGTATCGAAGTTCGAGTATAAATCTCGAGTGCGAATTTTATCAAATCCTGGTTTCCTGCTTTTCCTTTCCTTTTCCTGCTTCTTATTATAACCCCCAAATCCCCTTCCGACATCTCTGGGAAATATGCAAAGTGCGCGCATGCGCGTTTCGGCTCATATTCGAACTGTTGGTCGCCCTGCGTTGCTCTCAGCTTCTCCGCTGCAGCGATAATAAAAGTTACATTAAGCTTATCACACAGCTTCTGAGAGTTTTCTGTTAGAAAATTTCGTTTGGCAGCATCATCGACACAACCTCATTTGGTTCTGCCCATGAATTCATTCGCTATAGCCCAAGTTTTTTTTCATGTCATTTTTGCTGCATGCATCATGTACTGTAGAAGAACGGCTGATTGGGCGCAACAAAGACGAGACAGATGATCTGTTCTTCTAAAAAATCAGTTGTCAGTTCTGCGCCGTCGTTGTCCACTTCTCCTCTTTGTCTCGTCTTTGTTTCGCACTTATGTTACTGTCCATCATGCATCATGTATTTTCTTTTTTCTGGCCTTAACTTTGTTGTCACTGCGTTTCGTAATATTCAAAATTCCGCTCAGTATTTTTCACTGCCAGGTTCCTTTCTGCATTTTGGCCATGCTCTGTCTTTTTGAAAGCACAACTCAACAATTTCACGCGTAATCAATTTTTGTTTAGGGCTCCTTTGCTTAATCACTACGATTTTAGTAGATTTTGCATGTATAGTCTTGAAAGTTTCGATAAGCTTGGAGTACAAGCTCACATGGTCTAAAACTAAAAGTGCATTCCCGTCAGTGTCCCTGATGTACTTGTCAACTTTTTGGTTTATTTATAATCTGTTTATTTATTTTAGTACCACAGTCCACATTGCCCTTATAACTACGAGAGTCGGAAAGTAATTACCAGCTAGTTCGACCACAATTACACTGCTTGTGTAACACTGCTTTTTCGCTCGGATGACAATGTGATCAAACATGACTTTGTTATCTTCGAGCCTAAGTATTCTTCTTTTGTGCACCCGATAATTACATTTAGGAGTCCATATTCTGGTAGTAAATAAGGTAGTCTGTCACAACTTTCTTTGATACGTTCATTGTGTCGATATTTAGATCCTCAACCAATGTAAGCTGCTGCTCATTCATTTACTTTTTTAACAGACAATTTAGCTCATCTAAAAACAGATCTTTTGTTCATGCTTGGTGGTCTGTACATCGCACATATGGTGTACATAAAGTCTATTTTACTTATGGTGACAAGAATTGCTTGTGCATAATTGAATGTTGTCCTGATCTTATGAACCACCCAGTTCTTTTACATATATGAGCATTCTTCAACCATTTCGAGTTGCCCTGTACAAAGAAATTTGAGAGTACTTAGTCAGCGTATACCTCCTCAGCCTACTTTCATCCAGATTGATCTCTATAATCCCTATTACGTCAATGTTCACGAGCCTCGTGTGTAAATACGCTCACAACTGCTTCCACATCTTTTTTATGCTCCGCACAGTTACATGTAATTGTGATTATGTTCATCGTGCGTTTTGGTGCACGGGTTACTCGAGAAGAAGTGAAGTGCGGCCGCGTGAGGGGCGTGCCAGGGTGCAGGGTTTGTTCGAGGCAGGAGGACGGGACGGACGTTCCTGGCGTTTGAACTTATCATTCTGGGCCATGCGGGATAGGCTGGCTCGCCAGCACCGGCCGGGCACTTGGTCCGGGGTCTGCAGCCACACAGAACTTCGCCATCCTACGAACTCCCGGGGCATCTCGAATGGACCATCAAGCCTGACCGCCGCACTTGGACCACCGCACTTGTGCCGCTACACTGGTGCCGTTGCAGTACTCGGCGTGACCCACCGCAGTACCTAGTACCGAGCACTGGGACGAGGGGCGTAGTCCGCCGCGCGATCGGGTACTCGGACGCCTCGGCGTGAACAGGGCCCGCGTCATACCCCGGCCACCGGTCTCTATCGCCTCAAGCGACTTCGAGCATCGTCGGAATCCCCTGCACCGGTGTCGAGTCCACGACCGGACTAAACAGAAGTAGGACCTATGTTTGGACATGTCTCATTAGACATTAAGCTAGGCTGTATGCGTGTGTGATTCATGATACGTTAATGATCAAGAAAAGAAAAGTGTGCGCGTGTCCCTGAATCTGATATGATACCTACCCACAGCTCTTGAACGGACCTGGGTCCATAACATAACATCACAGTATTAAAGCAAGGTCTGCTTTTGTCTTATTTTCAGCTGTGGTTTTTGAAACGTGAAGATTTCAGTCGCACAAAGATTCGAATGCAGCGATCTAAGACATTCTTGCCGTCATTCTCAGTATAAATATTGATCACATTCATGCCTTCCGCTTTACGAGCCATGATCTGGCCGTTTCGCGTCAGATAAACTTATATCACAGTTCTTTGCCGAGCTTTCTGCCCTTCCAAAATAGCTCTTTTTGTGTTTTTTGGGAAATTTTCGTTCGCGAAAATGTTTCATTTCGAAGGGTATGTTTCTCTGTAAGTAACAGGTCACTTGTTTTCCGCTTTGTAAACCTCGCAATTATAGGTGCTATTCTATCTTTCTTTACCCTTCACCTGTGTACAGCTTCCACTGAGTGTTTCTCAGGCTCCGGAAGGTCAAGCTTGCTGCTAAGGTCCACCAAGACCTGGTACAGATACTGATCCTCTGTTTCTAGTACACCATGTATTTCAATATTTTTCTGTCTCGAGTGCTGCTCAACATTTTTACCTGAGTTTTGTGATTTTATTGTCTTTTTCTTTCATGTTTTGTACCAGTTCTTCTGAGATTTTCTTGAATTCAGTAATTTCACTCCGCGGCTCATTTACCCTTGCCAGAAGCTCTTCAAACTTCGCTGCCAGAAAATCTGTCTATGTCTCAATAGCGTTTGTAGTGTTGCTTTGCTTGGCTACCTTTTTTTCGAGATTTCCAAGCCTACCTAAGACTTCTTATCACTTATGGTTTAGGTCACCGATCAGCACAGCCAAAGAGCTCTCAGGACTGGCGTCGGATAAGGCATCCCTTGTATCCCCTAATGCATTACTGTTGTCTGAACCAGTTTCATTATCATTGTCTTCACTTTAGCGCGTATTACCCTCCCAAGCCTTGATATCGCCCTGATTCATTTTCTTCAAATCCTTTTTGTACACGCCAGAACATTTACCAGTATGGTACCACATCTTGCACTTATTGCAAAACAAATGTTGCTCATCTTTTTCAATGCCCCCAGAACATGTTTTATAATATTCGTCACATATGTCACACACTTCCACGATCATTGCATGATCATTACAGTGAACAAGTAGTGTCCATTATAATTAATCGTTTCCACTAGATTGCACCACGCAAACACATACGTCCACACGCCTGTGCGGTACTTCATTTTCCCCTGACACGAAAACACTTTTATACCGCAAAGAAAAGATTTGAAAACTAATTCTCGCATCCATACACAAACACACATATAATGCACTGTGCGATGATTTATTTCAGTCTGTATCAAAGTTGATCCGCCATATATCTCCTCCTTTCTGTTTTAAATAGGCCTTATACATCTAGTTGACACGCTGTCTACTATCGTATTTTGTGGAGCAGTTTTTTGCGGCCGAGTACCATATAACCAACTCTTACAATAGCAGTCATTGATTATTATTAAAAACCATTTCACCCAGTTGAAACCTGTGCAGTCATACAGGCATTGCAAAATTAGGGCATAGACAAGCCGTATGGGAGAGTACAGGAAGATATCTTTGTGTCTGCACAGCAACCATTGTTGGGCATAAAAAAAGTACATAATTTCTATAAAGAAAAGTTTTGAGCAGGAGATGCGATTTCTCCAGTACTATTCACAAAGTGCTTAGAGGAGGTATTCAGACTTGGTACACGAAAGGTTCAATGACATGCAGAAATCACTGAAAACATAGATATCACTCACCCCTGCCACACGGCAGATTTATTGTCATTCCCATCAAATGACATTCATTTAAAGTAATGTTTGCTGCAACACGAGAAGATATGACATTCGATGAAAACGACTTATCAAATGATTTTGAGCTACGGATTCGAGTGCGATCAATGAGGAACTGTATTATCCCGACACCAGAGACTCGATGAGAGCTAAAACGTAGAAGAACGCGGGGGATGGCGGCGATAACTGAACATTATTCATATCAGTACTTTTTACTAATATCCGCAGCATTGATCATAAGCGATATGAACTAAACAGCCTAATCAATGACTGCAACGCAGACATAATTGCACTCACCAAAACCTGGTTAAGCGAGAAAGTATCAAACATTATTTTTGCGACAAGAAATATGCCGTTTATCGTGATGATCGCACCAACAGATCCGATGAAGGAGTATCACTGGCCGCTAACCAGTGTTTCCAAGTTTTTAACATTGCTGTCGCTATAGAAATAGTCTGTTTGGTGTTGAATTACTCTTAATGTTAAAAAGGTTACTGCAGGCGTTTGCTACCGATCCCCATCTAGTTCAAGCTCATTTACTGATAGCCTACACGACTGCTTTGAAGAAGTACTTTGCCGATATCGCCCCAAGTACATGGTGCTCATGGGTGACTTCAATTTTCCCAACACAATTTGGTCTACTACATACCCAGTTTCTGATCCATATTCTGCTGATTCTAATAATTGCATTACGTTTTGCTCAAATTTTAACTTTGCATAAAAAGTTTCTTTGCCAACACGTCACAGCAACTACATCATCGCTTCTAGATCTTGCACTAAAGTCATTAGGAGAAATGGAATCGCCGTTAATACACTTACCTGGTTTAAGTGATCATGATGTGTTATATTTCACTCTCGCTTTGCCGAAGTCCAACTCACAGCCCCGAAGACAATTTAAAGTTATCAAAGACTACATCAGAGCAGATTTTGACACGAATAACCCCGAACTTATTTACGTACTTTCTTGGAGCCATTCCAAGAACAATCACTGGAAAATAATTGGCACATGTTCAAGAGAAAAGTTTCAATCTTATTAACCTTTATATTCCTAGTAGGCGGGTTTATTCCTGGTACAGCCGCTTTCTGAACCGCCTCTTTAACAAAAAGAAATGCCATTTTCGCAAAGCTAAACGCTTTTTGGAACCTGCACATTGGCGAACTTTTGAATCAGCTGCTCAAACATATTATAAAACACTGAAACCTACTAAATTCTTGTTCTGCCATTCGACCCTTCCAAGTTTTCTAAAAGCTAATCCCGAGCGCTTCTAGAACATTTTGAAAGAAAACAAAAATCTAACTGTATCAATTTTAACACCAAATGGAAAATACCCGATAACCTATGCGCTAGTACGCTTAACAACGTATACATACAAGCGTTTTCACCTTCACCAATTTTCATTTCACCCCCACTTGTTCAACCTACTAAATTACAGTGGTATGGAGCCAATCCTATTCCATTCCACAGGCATGAAAACAATTATCGATGAACCAAAATCGAAGTCTGCCTGTGGAGTTGACGGAATTGACGTAAATTTCTTAAGAACACTTGTGAATACATACTCGAATGCATTTTTACAGTCTTATTTCCAGCAAACACTACCACATGATTGAAAGACAGGCAAAATCATGCCAATTCATAAGTCAGGAGATGTCCATAATCTATTGAGCTATCGGCCCATATCGCTCACATCAGTGCCATGCAAATATTGGAGCACATTATTTTTACACAATTGGTAAACAATCTTGAATGTAATTATTTTTTCATTATTTCATAACACGAATTCTGTATCTTTTTTTGCGATACTCAGCTACTTTTCCTTTAATAACAGCGTGCACACTTACATGGACTTAGGATAAGTAACTCAATGCATTTCCTTACACTTTGCCAAAGCTGTTGATAAAGTTAACCAAAGCTTACTTTTAAGCTTAGCATGCTTAACATTGAACCGAACGTACTTGATTAAATTTCTGCATTCCTTACTTCACGTGTTCAGTTTGTAGCTAATAATGGTACTAAATCGCCGTCAACAACTGTAAACTCCGGAGTTCCTCAAAAGTCACTGTTTGGTCTATTACTATTTCTTATTTATATCAATAATCTCTCAAATCACAATTATTCTCAAATTTGTTTATTTGTAGATGATTGCGTAATTTTTCGTAAACTAACCAACAACTCAGATGCCATATCCCTTCAAGCTGACATAAATTTTATATCTGATTGGTGTAACACATGGAGCATGCAACTTACCATAAGCAAACGTAAGGCTATGAGAATTTCTCATCTAACGCAGAGTGTTCTAACTATTTTCTCAACAACACTGTTTTAAAACTCGTAACGTCATACAGTTATCTTGGTGTCACCATAACAAGAAATCTGTACTGGAAAAACACATTGAAAACTTAAAGGCCAAAGCTAACAGTGCATTAGGTTACCTAACAAACTTTTTGGGCGCACCATCATCCTTAAGCTGCTTTTGTACAAAACCTATGTTCGTTCGCAGTTGGAATACGCGTCGTCAGTTTGGGTCCATACCACACCACACTAATCGATAAACTGGAAGCTGTGAAAAATCGTTCAGTTCGTTTTATTTTCAACAGCTACCACAGAACAACCAATTTAACACAAATGTAAACAGCTTTAAACTTATCACTACTATCAACGAGAAGAAAGATATCTCGCTTATGTTTATTTCATAAAATTTACAACCAGAGCCCTGCTCTTTGCGCAATCTGCATCCAGCCAGCTCATTTCATTTCATCTCGCCGCCATCACGCGCACAAGGTCAGCATACTACGCTGCCAAGCATGAACACTAGTAATTTTTTATTCAGACAGCCAACGACTGGAATGACCTACCTTCAACCTGCGCATCCAAAAAAGACAAAGCACATTTCAAAAATGCGATAACTAACGTGTTAGTCTAGTGTTTAACCTAATCTTGTTTTCCTTTATCTAGTCTGATTTTTTTTTTCGTCCTTTGCCGCCTAAATGTTATTTTGCTTACTGTTCTCATTGTTTACTCTCATTTTGTAGATGTTGCCCCTCCCCTCTGAAATGTACACTGAAAGTATTGAAAGCTGTAACTCCCTGCCCGGCGAAATTCGCTCATTTGCATTTTCCCAATAATTGGCTGTCGCTGAATCTTGTATCTTGTAAGAGTGTAATTTTGCATTTATGCATACATAAAGGTATAAACTCAACTGCGTACCTTATATCTCCAGTCCTGCGTAGTCCCTGAGGGGCTGCAATATGTACAAATAAATTAAATAAATCAACCCCCTTATGCTGTTGAGTAGACTTTAGTGTCATGTGTGCTACCGGGAAAAAACATGTCTGGACCGCATGTCTAGCGATTTTGTACTAGAAGCATTATGTAAAGAAATCGTCACCCTATTTATCTAGCACACTTGAAAAGACTAAATTCCAACTTTCACATCGACAGGTATACAGCCGGAGACTACTAGGTGATATGAAAGTTATGCGCTTTGTTTGCAGTTTGCATGGTCCACGGGCGTTTATCCCCGATAATACATATCTTAGTACGGTGCACGTCTCCGACACGCGAATAAAATCAACGCTCCATGAAACACACTTATACCCCTGTAACACGGGCAAGTTTAGTGACACTGTCACGAAGTGCACTTACATAATAAAAATGACAATTATGGTCCTCGCTGTAACACGGCAAAACCAAGTGTCCTCTTGAAATGACGGCAGTGCCGAAAAGGGTCTACAGCCCTGTGCGAAAATTGATTTATTTTCACATTGAAATTCAATTTTGTTGCAAGCCCAATTACCCCAAGCTAATATGCAGAGTTTATTTTTGCATCTGAGTACATGGTGTTGATTAAACATGCATCGCGATGTCGCACGGGCATATATAGCTTGACCTCGCTTTCGCTAACGTGCATGGTTACTGCCCTTTACATGCAAAAACGACTTCGTTTATGTTATATAGTTACGCTACTAACCGCAGTCATCTCGAATCTTGCTCTGCGTCTTCATTTTGCATCGCTGACCGAGAAAATGCTGGTAGCGCCTATACATAGAGCTGGGTCACCGGTGTTCGAGCGCGAAAAGTGCACGAGCTGTCCGATTCAGATCATCTTGCATTTTCACACGAAATCATGTCCGATGGCTTTTCTATGCAGGCTAAACTGTTCAGCGGCGCAGCACCCACGTACGGCAGCATCGTCACGTCTTCACAGCATTCGCTTGGCATGGCACTGTACATAACGTCGCATCACGAACGTAGACGAGAACTTCGCAGCCATCACAGCACCGGATGCTGCCACTTCCGCTGTAGTGCCGCCCGTGAGCGCCCGTGGCCGGAAGAGCGCGGTGCAAGTAGAGCTTAGCCGTGCGCTCCTCTATGTTCGTCGCTATAGCCTATATTTTGTTTCGCATCGAAGTATCAGCGGGCGGCGCTTTCTTGCTGGCCAGCTTAAAAGGATATATGGCTCATTCGTGGCGCTGCCTTATTGTCAATCTTACTGTCTGTTGATAATAAGAAAAAGGTGGGAATCAGTTTACAATGACTTAGGAGTGGAGCTATCTTATACTTGTCCAAGCTGACAGGGTGAGCTGCGCCGCGCCGCTGGTGGCGATGGCTATAAAGTTGTGAGCAGAAATTTGCTTGTATCGCAGCTATTACTCCTACTAGCAATTCTGTACGGGTCAGCGATCCCCAAGAAGGATTCATTGTTGACATTGTTTACTCCAGGGTTGATTATCTACGAAAAAAACCAATTCTCGTACACCTTTTTGACGCCGGTGACAGCAGGGCCGGATGCGTCGTAAAGGTGCTGGCTTGTCGTTGGCGGCTTGCTGGTGGAAAAGCGGTGCTACCTCCGGATGGTACTTGAGCTAAATGTTGCCGTGTAGGGTGACGACATTCTAGAGATTAAGTTGCAGATAACTACAACTCCATTGATGCTGCTTAAGATACCGCATACCATCGAAGTGCAGCAGCAGCAGCAGCAGCAGCAGCAAACGAACGCCTTTGCCTTAGCGCAAGCACTGACAGCGAGGGTAGCTATTCAAGTGGTGCAGCTTAAGCCTCGTTCCCAATGAAAGGAATGCTCATAAAATTAGGAAAGAAATTCCGAAACATTGCACTTCTCAAAGTAATATATGGATGCCCTGCTGTTGAGGCTACACTGTTCCCGGAGGGACAAAGCATAGTGAGTTCGCCAAACTCACTTCGCGCCGGTTGTGTTCAGCAGCAAGTATCGTTAATGTTCATCGTGTGACACGTTGCGAATGGCACTAAACGCGACTGTTACTCGTTGAAAGTGACACAAAACGTGCTTGTCTGACAGGGGTATTAGTTGAGTGCAGCAACTTAGTGGCATTAAAATGTAAAAGTCCATTGCCGTTGACAAAAATAAAACGATCTGTGTCCTTTCTTTCTCTCTTTTCGTGTACTTGGCGTACTTGAAAGACAACAGCTCTTGATTTGCAGATTCGGGCGATGAGCACTGGGTGAACCACGCTGGCAAAAGTGCTTAAAGCGAAGGCCTTTTTGTTTCATTAGTGCCATCAACTGACTGTTTTGACATAGCTTGTTCTCAGATGACACGCTCTGTCAATTAACCAGCATACCTGACACATGGGCAAGACCCGTTACTATTGCCACAGGTTCAGCTCTCATTTTAAAGTGAAACATACTCCTGCACAGGTCAATAAACATCATCATCTTTATCAAGTTCCTACTGCAACACGCTTTCTCTCTGTGCAGTGGAAATCGTCGTTTTCATGAAGTTACATCTGCGCAGCTGCTTCATTTAACCTACGTAAATACGCATACACATACGCCATCTGGGCAAATGCCAGAGCGGTCTGAGAGCGTATTGTCGAGCGAATCATTAGGCGCTTTGACAGAAATGAAACCAAAAATGAGGCGCGTAAGTTTCGCAACAGAAGCAGAGACGCTCAGGCGTTATTTCTCAATTCTAGGCTCTGCAATGCTATCATGTCGTTTTTTTTTATCACGAGCAATAGAGACTTCATGATCAAAATAGATTGCTGCGGCGTAGCTCGGTTAGGCCCCGTTGTGCAAGGGAAAGCTTTGTTATGTTTCATTATGCTGTTTTGCTATGCATGCTTAGACTCATATAAGCCTGAGCCTGGTTTAGACAGCGGACGTTCGATTAAGCATGGTCGGACACAGATTGCCGGGATTCATCTCCTCCACGGCTGTATGCCAACGTCAACAATATTCAGCCGAAGCACTGTTTCCAGCGCGAGACTAATATATGGCTGTCTGCGAAACTTTAAGACACCACATCCGGCGGGGTTGAGATGACAGCTAGAGGTGTGCACGGCCCGAATTCTGAGCCGGAGCCTGGCCCAGGCCCTTGTGAAAGACCCGAGCCTCAACCCAGCCCGACCTAGCCCGGTGCTCAAACGGAAGGCCCAGGCGCAGCCCGGAGGAAAATGCTACAATGCATTTCAAGCCACCATACAGAAACGCAAAACATTCACAATGATCAGTTTATTATCTTGAACTATTGCGTTCTCATATTTAAGATGACAAATGTTTAGCACATACATATTGTAGTGAACTCTGCGAGAGAGAATAGAGAACCACACAAGAGCACAGCCAGTCTAGGCCTCCACAAGCGAGCTCGAGCAGCGCAGCGGCACTTCGTCGTTCTTCTCCTCGTCTTTGTGATATCCTCGCCTAGTTCATCCTCGTCTTCATAATATATTCGCAGAGTTCACTCCAATATGTTTATATCATTCAAACCTATTATGCAAAAACAAGTTCCGCATTGATGAACTCCCGAGGAATTTATTTGCGGCTCCTGGATAAGGAATCCAGTAGTACTGACGTTTATTTCGATGCTCCTGTGGCTGGTATGATCAACGCGTTCTTAGCAAAGAAAGCAAGCACGGGGATTCTTTGCTTAAACAAAAGTACACCTGCTCTAAATCTAAGCAAGGAAAGCAAGCAATTAATTTTGGGGCAAAGTAGTTTTGAGCTTCTCTTGCTCCCAATGAGCGTTTCGTGTGTGCTTTTTGCGGCGCTAGAGAGGTGAGCCACTGCATTGCCTGCACCGAGAAACATAAGACTCCAAAACTGCTTTGAGCTTTGCCGCTTTGAGCAATGTGCCGCTTCGCCTGAGCTCTGATGCTTTGAGCAATGTGCCGCTTCGACCAAGGCTATGTCTTGGCAACAGCAATTGCCAACAAAGGCGCGTAAGAGGCGAAAGCGCAGCTCGAATCTTGAAACGGATACCTAAACATCTGCGCTGGCATTACCGAAGCGGAGAGGCAAAATTCGTAACTCATCCTACAAGCGGCTTCCCTGCTCGGTCACCAACTGACTAGCAAGTTCCCGTTCACGCCGATGAGGCGTGGACGAAAGGCGGGTCGACGCCGGGAAAAATTGCTAAGCTTTTGCACGGTAGTAAGCGGGAACATTCTATGCATTTTAAAGAATTTTCGCGCCATGGTCGCATTCCCGCATTCGCGCTTTCACAAAGCCTGAATGCACCCGGAAGGTAATGTCCAGCCCAGCCTGGCCTACCGAGGAAAGTATACCTTGGCAAGGGTCCTGCCCGAGCCTGAGGCAGAGGACTTCCGAGCGGCCCGAGCATGGCCCGCTTGCCGAGCCGGGTAAGGACATTCGAGCTGACTCCACCCCGTGCACAGCTGTTGACAACACGAAGGTATCGCGGGCATTTCGAAGGGGAAGGGGGGGGGGGGGGGGTATTAGGTTGCGAGCCAGACGGCCAGCTTTGGTGGTGGAGGGAAATCGTAGACAGATGACTGGAAATGTGTGCGGCTTTGGGTCACGTAATGTTGTATATTTGTGGATATGTACAGGTGCAACTAAAGTTTGCAGATGTGGGAGGAAAACGAAGAAGCGCCAGGGGTGCGAAGTAGAAGTGCGAAGCAGCTGAAGAAGCAGCTAGCGCCGCCGGCTTCACGCGGCACGTACGAAGAAGCGGGCGACTCCGGTGCCTCTATTGGTGCTATGGAAAAGGCACTCCACCTAGATTTATGAGGATGTGGGCAATAGAGTCTGCGCTTCGACACTTTCTCGCGCTAAAGAACTAATCGGTGTTTGCCACACCATCTTGCACCACAGGTGACCTCAAGTTTACCCCACCGACTATCTTGGCTCGACGAAGCTAGTAAAGGTTTCGCTTATTAACCTATCCGCCGGTGTCTGCATCACTGGCGGCGTTGACATATTGGTACCTCGTAGCTTTACAAACTCGCAAGCATGCCTCTGGAGGATTTTTATTGCGATAACGCACATAACCTGATGGCTGGAAAAATTGTCCGCCGGCGTCGGCGTCTACCTTTTGAAGTCTTGCGACTTCGACAAATCACGAACACTCTTTTAGCAGGTATTCACTGCCAGATGTAAGGCAAAAAACTTGCATCTTTAACTGAACCATTAAATCCTAGAAAAGTTAAGAGAATGCGTCTGGCCGGTGGCATCTCGCATGGCCGCGCACTTGTATGTCGGAAGTGGAATGGCGCCGGTGCTTTTGTCTCTTTCACTTAAGGATGTTTCCCGTCATGTGATTGGTCGGGGATTTATGTGCCAAAAAATCCTGAACAAGTATTAGAGTATAGGCGGCTAGGTGGCGCCGCCTTTTTTAGTTGGCTGTACACCATGCTCCGTTTACATCTGTTAGACTTCTTCCAGGGCTTCACCCGCCACGGAATATCACTGCAGCAATAAACGAAGGTGTCGTCCGCAACACGTGGAAGTCATTCGCCTGCCGCTGCGACGTCAGGATTTTCATCCCGGGCCCCGCAAAAAACTGAAGCACGTCGGCTCCTCGCTAGCCCTAAAACACCGCGCCCATGCTGCCGGAATGCAGCGCCTCGGCGGCTAGCACCTTCAGCCGGCAACCATTCAAGTAAAGCCAAACTTCTCACTACGTGCCGCTATGCTTGCTGCTATAAACGTTCCGCTGGTAGCCCTCGTGAACCCCGCAACCACTCATGCCATCCAAGACCAGTGCAAGTTTAACCCTTTAGACCAATCCAAACCAGACACTTACCATTCCAAAAAAATTCCCTCACACCGCAACATTTATCTCCCTTTCGAACGTACCCAGCTTCACGGTAAGCACATCAACGTCGCTCCGTATGCTCCCAATCCTCTGATCTCACGCCTTGGCGTCCTCGATTGTGCCGGCGGTAATTTCTCCCCCTGAATTCATGCATGCTCAGGAATTATTCATGACTAATGTTCTCGCTTCTCGCACGATTGGTCCCACTTCGTCCGTTCTCATAACCTTTGCTGGCACCATTATACCCCACTGCGCTTATCCCCCAAAGAGCAAGTGCGATAACTAAAGTGCGATGAGGCAGAAAGCATCTATTCCGTACTGGTCCGAAGCCCTGCACTACGGAACCTCTTTCTCTTTTTGCACTCCCACCTTCCCCCTTTTTCTTAAGGTTCGGCTAGACAAGGCCGGATATGGCATCAGGATGTCGTCATATCAGATCGTGACGTCACGACCTGTAATGCGCCATCCGATGATGATGTCATAGTTAGTCATCTTTGTCACTGTAATCACTACCAACCACCAATAATTATCATCGATCACTACTACTAACTAGCGGTGGCGGTCTCCATGGCAACCGCGCTCGCATGATACAAGACAAAAACTAAGATACGTTTCTCACATGGCCGGCGTGGCTGCCAGGATGATTTCCAGCTATATTTGGACAGGACGCCGGACGCGGCCGTGAGTGTGAAGCATTAAAAGCTGCCACCAGTAGGATTCCAACCCGCAAACTCTAAATCTATCGCACGGTGCCCGATCATGTAGCAAGCGCGATGGCTGATGTTAGCGTGGTCAATAAAAAAATGGAAATAATGCTGGCTAGCCCACACCAACTAAACTAAAACACAATGGAGTTAGAACAATATGAAATAAAAAGTGGCAAAGAAAATGTTTCATACCAGAAAAAAAAGAAAAAAAGGGATTTACCAAATAAGCTAATCTGCATCCGAGGCGGTTCAGTGAGATACCTTTAGCAACAAGTATAATCAGTCTTTTAACAAAAAATAGCTATTCTCTAGTTCATAGGTTACATACCATTAACTCTGGTTACAATGACTGATTCTTAGCGCATAATGTTTTCCTAACACAATATTAGATCTATAGTTTTTAAAGACGTTTTCTTGACTCACGATATTGTTCCCGAGTTCTTGACGAATATGTTGTCTTGCAAGTGATTAGTTCTTTGATCATTTTTACTCCCGGCAAGACTATACGGGATAGTTGTTAGTTGTGCACCACTCCTCTCCTTCCGCGTAGCTTGCAGGCTGGCCGAACTTCTACCTTCCTGTGTAATTTGGCACACCAGATTACACTGCATTCTGCGCTGCAAAGGCATTCGTGGATGAGTACAACTCTTCCTCTCATTATGCTGTCTCTAGATATACGGATGAGCTAGGGTTCTTCTCATAAGAAGGCGCCTAAGGAGGAGGCCTCCGTCACTCGCGTGTACAGTAACTCTCGCATCCTGTGCTACCGCCCTCTGTGCGATGGGGTAGGAAGTCCTCTTGTTTAGTTTCCTTGAAGGCTTATAGGTGGTGCACGACGCGGTACAAAGAGAATTTTGAACGAAGGCAGCAAAGAAATGGAAGTGCGTGCAGATACAATTGCCTCCGTGCAGAGGAAGTGCTGGAATTCCTTATAACAATTGCCGTCACCAGTACTGCCTGTGGGCTCACATTCAGTGACTTAAAAAGGGCCGTGCGTAACTCTGCATGGGCAAAATTCACGAAGCAGAATATCGAATCCCACAGATATCTCCTGTCTCACTCCCCACCACTTAAAAAATTACCACGGTTTCAAGTTAGGTTAAACCGATTTAGACGAGCAAAAGCATGGTTTATTTCGGTTTAACTGTTAGTAGTGTTTTTTTTTTGTTTAAATTTTGATTTGTTCAAGCTCCAGGGCATACACAGATTACACAACATGCTCACGATTACGGCGTCTTCCCTCCCGTTCCAACACAGTCCGGCAGACAAGGCACTCTTCTTCGGCCGACACAGTATAAGGATCCGGCTCACTTGCCATTTTGACGTTGTCTGATGTGCCATAGCAATTGCGTGGTGCGCCTATGCTGGCAACCATGGCAAGCAGCAAGATGTTATTTCGTTTATTTTTTGTCTTATTTTTTATTTTATTCTTTTATCCCACTAATTTTCCTGGATTAATAGCATAATAGTATTTGGTATAGTTACCATCATCAGTATTTATCATTCTTGCACCCATCTAGTACTTTCAATAGTAACTGGTGTACAGGAAATGAGAGGGACAGTATCTGCTATGCTCTTTGCTTACACCGGAATAATGTAATATTAAACGCTATACAGAAATCAAAGGCGAAGTATCTGTGGCGCATATCATGAAGGCCTGGCTAGACCTCGTAAAATAGTGTATTCGCTCAAAAATGTCGGAGTTCCTGGCCCGTTCGCTACGAAGAACCCACGTGTACCTCGTAACATTCGGGAAACGAAGCGGCCCGCAGTTTAGCCCGAGGATTCGTCAACCGAGCAGTGGGCCAATCGTGCCTGCAAGGGGTCAAGGAACGCATGATAACATACCAAGAAATTGTCGCGAATTGCAGGAATAGCATAGTAAAATACCCATGCCCGGATTAATTGCTCAGTAAAACCCACCAAATTATGTAGAGGCAATTCCAACGAGATATCTTCCCTAACCAATTCAAATTACATGTGGTTAACCTGAAGCTGACCACCTCCGAGTGCATATCCTGCGACGCCGCAAAAGGCAACAAATCTTGGCGCATATCCTGCATATGTGTCTTGAGCTGCAGCCCAAAGTCGAATCGCATTATCTAATTAACTAAAATATGTGCTTTCAGTGAGCTGGAACCTGGAAGTCGCCGAAAGGCATGGTCTGACAGTTACAATACAAAGTCAAGGGAAAAGGGCCATTGTTTCTGTGATTAATCTACTTTTTTGCCGGAAATAAAATTTTTGTCTCGGCCATTATTTTTACCTGCCTTGATGTACAGGGTCATCTAGATATAACACGGGCACTGCTTTCAAAGCAACATTGCGTCTGGCCGGGCCATCGCATAAAGCTAGGCGGCTGGCCTAGCGAAGCATC
This sequence comes from Amblyomma maculatum, assembly GCF_055883805.1. Taxonomy (NCBI): domain Eukaryota; kingdom Metazoa; phylum Arthropoda; class Arachnida; order Ixodida; family Ixodidae; genus Amblyomma; species Amblyomma maculatum. Next base: position 58,101,694 of record NC_139352.1, read on the forward strand.
ACCTCCGCGTCCCACTGCGTATATATCGCTTTGCTTCGATAAGCGCCTGCATCCGACGTAATGCTGCTTTGAAAGTAGTGACCGTGTTATAGCTTGAAGTGGATTACCCTGTACCTGTCAGCCACCCTTCCAAAAGCAATCAACCAATCTGCCTTACCGGTGAGACAGCTGCTGTGCTAGAAACGCTGTGTTACCTATAATAGTACTGCATAATAGAGAATCTTCCAAAGGTGGGAGCAAATTATGAGGAATAGTTTCCGGGTACTTTCCCGAAAGGGGAGCGTAAACTGAGAACAGGAGAAAATGAAGGAAATATAGGCGGCATTGTCCTTTCACAAGTAGTCATCTCTGGATCATGATGGGAAGAGCACTGAGCGTTAGTCTAATTAGGATGCCTCACCGCATAATAAAAATACATGTACAGAAAGAATTCATTTAAAAGGATGAGCTCTAAGGTGTTCCCCTACTGCCACCATCTGCTGCTTTAGAGCGTAATAAAGCACATCAGCATCTCTTCGACAGCATTTCTAAGACAGTGTCATCTTGTGGTTCTAGGCGAAAACTGCAGCGTTCGATTCACCGAGTAGCGTACAGGGCGCATTGAATTCAGTCCTAATTCCTAGTTAAACGGCACTTGATCAGCGTTTGCACAAGTGTCAAAAAACCTAGAAGGAAGCTTTCCATCATGCGGCTCATCTCTGGAAGTCAAACGCTATGAAGCCATTCCTATTATTTTGCTTGTTCTCCTCGATTGGCGCGCATGAGTCAGACTCATCTGAATACTGAGGATTGTTCGTGGTAAATGCAATCCCTCAGACAAACAGTGTGGATACTGAATTTGTCCATATTAATTTTATGACTGAGCGCAGCAGCTACTAAAAGTAGAACCCAAGTGTTTTTTTTTTATCACCGTTTGCACCGTCGTAGGCTTCTACTAGCTATTTCACACTGTAGCTGTCAGTGTGCTGTCACCGTTAATATGTAGTTCGACCCCATGCGTTAAAATCCTTAGTGTGAACATTGGGCGATGTTACACTGGAAACTTTACGAAACTGAGTAAATATATGCGCCTAAAGTCGAATAATGTCGGCCAAGTGGTGGAACGAATTCGTGCCCCTTGTTGTCGAGACAGGTGCGATGCTTCAGCGCCTTCGAAACATATCCCTTCTGACTGGAGAAGCGAAGTCGTTTACAAATAATTAGCACCAAATAATTGGCGACAAATAAACACAATTGTTGAAATGTGTAGGGAATCCTTGAAAATGACTACCTGATAACTGTATACAATGATAGGTTGCAAGCACGTGACATAAGAAATGTAGCGGATAAAATAATGAAAACCGCTACCGCGTCACACTCTTATAAACCAAGTCAGTGCGCAACATATATTTTTCGACAGCTCAAAGCTGTACAGAAAATCTACTGTTCTGGCCTTTACTGGTTCCTCAGGGGTCGTCTTCGCATGCGGAGACGACGAAGGTATTCTAGTGCATGGTAAAGGAGGGGTCATGGAACCGGTACTTTGTCAGGCAATATTATTTCTCTTTGCTAATTCTTCATGTTAACCCAGCAGTGTTAAGAGTTCGTTGCTTCAGAAAATCCGGTGTCAGCATTGTAGCTGTAACGTGAAAATCAGGAGAAAGGGAAGGAACAAAGAAGGCTTGCGGAAACCCGCGGAGTCGAACACGGTGTCTTCGCACTGCGAGGCGGGCACGCAACCACTCCGCCACAGAGCCGCACTGATTCTCTCCTAATAAAGGTGGACCTAATGTGTCACTCTCAGCTAATGTTCAGGTGCGTAATTAAGAGAGCCTAATTATGGCAGTAATAGTTAAGCGAATAGCAAAGAAGATTTCCGCTTTGCTTACCTGTGATGTGGCGCGCACAGGAAAATTTCTTCGATCGTACCGCGCGGCCGTAACAGATGGCACAAGCCACCACCCGATTCAAAACCTTATACATCAATCCAATAGCCTTCAAAGCATTGGGGTTTAAGGACAGCGGATAAAAAAGACTACATACTTTAAGCGGAAAGAAATACCTAAACGGAGGTTATCTGATTGGTGGTTAAAGTCAAAGCAGGAGTGCAATTTCACACTGAACTAAATACAAAAAAATGCGAAATAACGTACATGACGCGGCTTGTGGCGTGAGTCGCCGTCATCTATCCATACGTCGTACGTATGCGCGAGAAGTACACAGACGTGCTTCTCGAACATTCTGAAAAGCGTGCGCGAAGGCTATCGCGTTAAACTCTCAAAGGCGAAGCTCAAGCGTCCTCCAATGTTTTTAATCGTTATTGACAATGCACAGTCCAAAAAACAAATGGATCTTGAAACTTCAAGACATTCGTACGAGTATTTCTCTGTGCTTCATCATCATCATAATCATCATCATCATCATCACCAGCCTGATTATACCCACTGCAGGGCGAAGGCCTCTCTCATATTTCTCCACTTAACCCAGTTCTGTGCTAGCTGCATCCACTTAACCCCTGCGAACTTCTTAATCTCATCCGCCCACCTAACTTTCTGCCGCCCCCTGCTACGCTTTTCTTCCCTTGGAATCCAATTTGTTACCCTAAGCGACCATCGGTTATCCTCTCTTTGCGCTACATGTCCTGCCCATGTCCATTTCTTCTTCTTAATTTCCACTAGAATGTCGCTAACCTGAGTTATTTCTCTAACCCACTCTGCACGCTTTCTATCTGTTAATCTGTTAATGTTACCCCTACCATTTTTCCTTCCATAGCCCTCTGGGTTGTCCTCAACTTAAGTAGAACTCTCTTGGTTAGCCTCCACGTTTCATCCCCATAGGTTAGTACAGGCAAGATGCAACTGTTGTATACTTTCCTCTTGAGCGATACCGGTATGCTGCTAGTCATAATCTGCGAGTGCTTGCCAAATGCGCTCCATCCCAATCTTGTTCTTGTTATTTCCTTTCCATGGTCCGGATCTGCGGTTACTACCAGTCTTAAGTAGACATATTCGCCTACTACTTCCAGTATTTCGCTGCCTAATGTAAACTGCTGTTCCTTCCCGAGGCTGTTAAACATTACCTTAGTCTTCTGCGTATTGATTTTCAAGCCTACGTTTCTTTATTTCCTGTCGAGGTCATCAATCATTATTTGCTGTTTATCCTCCGAGTTGCTTGCCTTACCCTATAGAAGCTAGATAACCAAGTCTGCAATGTTAGCTCGTCCGCACTAGAGGCGAGATAGAGACAAGTCGTATTCCTTTAATATTATTGGGGATTTTAGAGAAGAAGTGTGAGCCATTTGTACGAGACAACGTCGATATGCCAGGTGTATATTATATATATATATATATATATATATATATATATATATATATATATATATATATATATATATATATATATATATATTGAGGCAACGGGAAAATCCGATCGTTATAATCCATTATCCTTATATCTGGACCGCCAAAACAATAAAGCAAAAAGCAAAATAGCACACATGCATTTTCCTGTGCCTGCAGACTTACCTACTCTTGGATTTCCCAATCACAAACGGCTTGAGACGCTCGCTACCGTCCATGCTGGCGCACAAAAACACAGTCACTCGGACCTTGCTGTGCTTTCCACCGATGCACGGGTCCGCTTAGAGAGCGTGCGTCCTTGAAGGCAGCAATTCCCAGAACAGCGCTGTCTCTTCCCCATTGAAACTTTTCTTTTCAGCATAGCGCTCCAACAGCTCGGGCAATTTTGTCGCCAGCCAGTTGTCTTTCGCTGACACGTCAGCGAAGCAGCCTCCCCGATCACATTTTTATAAACGATGCCGTGGCGATCTTTGAATCTCTGGATCCATCCTCCACCGGGCTTGAAGTTTTCACGTCCCAGAAGCAAAGCGAATTTCTTCGTCTTTGCAGAAAGCATCGGTCCTGTAATTCGAACACTTCGGTTGCGAGCGTTCAGGAACCACTCGTAGAGACTCGCTTCGACATCGCTGTACAAAGGGTCTCTAACCCTCTTTCGCTGGTCGTCGTGGCCGCTGGAGCCGGCCTTCTCGAGGACTTCATCCTAGATTATTGTCGAAATCGTCGACTGCGAAAGCCCATACTTTCTAGTGAGGCTTCCTACATTGAAGCCCTGCCGGAAATCTGGTGAATCTAGTGCTTTACCTCGGGAGAGATCGCCTTCCGCTTAGTAGGCGCCATCTTCCACGTACTGTCAGCAGCAAAATCAGACTCACAGAAGCCGCTGAGGCGCTGTGTGATTTTCGCCGCCAATTTGCGATGGGCAGTGTTCGCGGTGCCTTTTTCACTCCGCCGTGTGCAGCGTTGGTTACATAGCGATTCAGGGGCGGCAACGAGCGGAAAAGCGGATCCCGGGGAAGCAAGCTACGCGATAGCATGCTTGGTAGCGAAGGAACGACCGGCGTGCGCAAAGTGTGCTTCAGACGCAGTTTCCGTCGCTCTGCCACGCGCTGGAGATCCCGCAATCTTTGGCTGCTGACAGTACAATCGTGGAATAGTGGCGATGGCGATACGGCCGCACCCTTCGCGCGGCGGTCGCCAACGGTCTGGCGACCAAGCAAGCGCTGTCCTTCTCTCCACCTTCTCTCTCCAGCCATTGCGATAATGATGGCGCGCTTTTCGCATTATTCTCTCCAAATAATTTTATTCTTTTTGCGCAGACATTCATCCGAAATTTCCTAGTAAATATTTCCCAGGCGGTCAAAATTATATTGCTGTATCCGATATATCGCCGATAATCGTATCGTTATATGTGGTTTATTTTTACATGAGGGCAATGGGAAAATTAATAAATGTAAATAATTTGATCGTTATAACCGATATATCCTTAAATCTGGTATCGTTATAAGTGAATTCTACGGTATATATATATATATATATATATATATATATATATATATATATATATATATATATATATATATATATATAATTCGAGGTGCGCTTTCTAAGCCTCAAGTTACTCTGCCTAAAGAAGTGCAATAATGAATTTGCAAGGCCGAGGGGGTTGCCCGCGTTGGAGTGCCCCGATCCTCCTAGAAAGTATGGTCAAATCGTCATGAAAGAGACGAGGATAAAGAAGGTACACAAACGACAGGACTAGCGACATACAGCGTGACCATTGCCAATCCCGAACGCACACACACGCACGCACGCACACACACACACACACACGCGCGCGCACACACACACACACACACGCACACACACACACACACACACACACACGCACACACACACACACACGCACACACACACACAAAGTCGACGTTGTTTAGCGGTCGTGCATTGTCTTATGTTGAAAACCTGTCAGAGTATCCTGGTACAAGGGTAATACTCTCACCCCTGCATGTATGCACGTGCCAATGCGCGCACACAGAAACACCGGGTCTGTATGCTGAAATGAACGTGAAGCTAGTTGAATGAAAACTAAAACTCTTTGAGTATGAACGCCACAGTTCTGGAGGCACCGCGGACAGCCATGCTTTAGAGACCGCATCCGTGCCCTAGAATTTATTAATGGTAAAAAAATTCCCGACTGCTTGAGCTAGCTATGCCTCCTCTTCTATCGCCATGCCTGATGAACTGGAGCCAGTCTGTGTCGCTCATTACATTCCGTGGATACACTGCGGTTTTTACCTGTTATTTGTTTTTATGCGAATTGCAGGCTGCTGTTGGACTTCAGCCTGCTTCCTTTACCGCAGGGCTCCTTTTGGAAGTCAGGAATACCACCAGGCCCTGTTTATTATTTTGCTATATTAATTATAAAAATGACGACGTCTGACATACAGAAACCTCTAAGATACGAAAGGAAACATCAAACGACGTTTTATACCAAAACTATTACTCTTTGTCGTACTTGTAGAATTTGTATTTTACACTATGAGGTATTACATAATTTGGGGGCAATTGTTACCTTGATTAAAAGGCGGTACATAATGCTAAAATAGAAGACTGAATAGGAGGGTTCCCTCATTGTTGATGCTTGTCGGTTTGCCTTTTTGTTTTGGAATTTTGTTTTTTGATAAGCGAGACACGGCTCGACCTTCAAAAGTACGAAGAGTTGCTTCTTTGCAGGATATATATGAAAAGAAAAGCACAATAATTAAAAATTGCTAGAAGACATATGACAAACAAGAATCTAATTTTTGACGCAGTCTTGATGTATCCAGTTATAAGGCCGGCACAACGTAACGACGAGGCGTAAGCAAAAGCACTTTGGCTCTTAGGATGATAGATATACGGTCTCGAGAACCGAGGAATTGTTATAACGAATTCACTCTCCACATGCGAGAAGAATTAAACCTGCATAGAAATACCAGACGTCCTTCCTTTTGCTTCTGCTAATTAGCCGTGGCGTCACCAGAATTAGTGGCACCCGGTGTGTTGGCGAGGGCCATCACCTCCCCCTCTCCCCCACTCCTTTAAATTCAAAACGCCAAACCACTATTTCCTTAGTGGAAACCGCTTGCGTTTATATGGGGAATTCGTTCGGAGTACCCGACGGCCTGGTGCGGGCAATTTTTAAGACCTTCACATAACAAACGTACCCCCATGAATAATCATTCAACAAAACAGCACATAAAAAATCGGCAATGGCTTAGCTCTGCTATACCAGGATATACGTAGCGTGAGCTTGGTTTATCTTGGCTTGCCCAGTCATATTGCCTTGGTTTATCTTAGCTTATCTCGGCTTTCCTCAACTTCGTGACATGCTCATCTGCCTGACATGCGCGGCTAGCGTTCAACTTAGACCCTATGCGAGAAGCGTTCAACAGGCCCTATGAGACAAGCATTGGAATGGGGCTTTGAAAACGTGGTGGCAGAATTCGCATTTTTGGACTTCAAAAAATCAAAAACTTCTTCGACAACAATTGGCAGAAATATACAAAACTGGGGCAATTCTTGCCAACTGCCATTCAAGCTTGTATGGCAACCAGGTGTCAGACTATTTTGCTTTGAGCCCACCTCCTTTGCATGAGTATTTGAACTGTCTTCGCACCTGCTAAAGGTTCTTCCACACCATTGTGAAAGGCGGTATAGCGCGAAAACAGACGAAAGACGAAAAGCAAAGAGACCACAAAGACGAGCGCCGACTCATAACAATTTTTTAGTTAGAACACAAATTTTCGTACAACCTCGTCATGTGACTCGAGCAAGACGAGAACAGTTCTGAAAGCACCATTGCAAGTCATACAAAATAAGTCATCTATCACACGACGAAACCTTACCACCCTTTCTTTGCTGATACAAAGATTTTATTTCCGAATAAGGATAAAACAACAACAGAACTGAAGAACGCCTATTTGATATGAAAAGGACAATTGCAGTGTGTAAGGCAGCCTTTTGTTTTGCCAATTGATAAAGTGGTCTCGTTGCTTGATAATTCATAATATCGTCTCTAAGTTAAACACAGAGATAGACTATTGTTTGTTAAGATTTCGTCTTGTCATGAATGAATTTTTGTTGTACCGCTTGCAATGGGCTTCTGGAAGTTCTCTAGACTCATTCAAATCATGTGACGAAGTTTTATAAAAATATGCATTCTTTCTAAATAGGCAATTAGTTCTAAGTCGGCACTTGCTCGAACTGCTCGCTTTTTTGGCCATCTGCATTTGCGCTGCACCTTCCACAATGAACCAGTATGATCTTGCATGGCTATTCATTCTTTTTCCACATCACTGTACTAAGACGCAAAGCATGCAATCGAGCGTGCGTAACTGGGCTCATTTTCCAATTTTTCTTATACCCTCCTGAGACCCAAGATGCATTTAGTTTGCTTTATAGAGTTTAATGCCCCAAAGCGACTCACGCTATGATGGACACCATTATAGAGGGCTCTGGAAATCTCGACCACCCGGAGTTTTTTAACGTGCCCGTACATCACACAGTACATGGGCGCCTTGCTTTTCATTTCCATTGAAAAGCAGCCACCATGGCCAAGATTTGAACCCGTGTAATTGGTTTCGGCAGTAGAGAGCCACCGCGGCATAAGCCGGGATTTGTATGGAGTAACAATGTTTCCTTAGGCCTTCAGATTAAATGAGTCGAATCGCAAATGTGAAAAGTGTTAATTATTTTGTCAATAACACAAATTGTTTCAGCCGAGTGCAACGCGCAGTTTATCGGACGAAAAAATAAGATACATCAAAAGATTACAGTATGTGGATGCGCAGTTACACTAGTGCCCCTTTGGCTTATTGTTAACCTTGATATAAAACCAAAATTACTTTCTGAAATTACGAAGAAATAAGGAACAACATTTCTCTCTCCGGCATGTTTATGAGCGCTATGAAACCGGTTGTCGACATTCTGCGACTAAATTTTCCGGAAACTTTAGGTTTAAATTTGAGCAATGTAACTGCATACATGCCGCATATATACGACCCAATTAGGTGTACAACACACAATATAACCAGGTTTCATTAGGATGAATGACTTGGCATATGAGTAGTAGCTCAAAAGATACACAAATGCCTATAGCCCGGTCTCAGAAGGATATGCCTAGCAATCAATGTTTTTGGTCAGTTTGTTTTCTCTAAGAAGTTGTAAACTGGTGAGTGCTCTAAAGGCTGCGCTTGGATAATTTTAGGCTTCAAACATTCTAAAGAGTGTAACTATTTACTAGTAAATGTGACTATTAGCTATGACTTTTACAAAAGCTAAGTGTACCTGCGCATTGTCATAGTTAAGATTTCTTCATTGCCTTTCTACGTGTGCTTGGTTCGATACTATACAGGCATGTTTAACATTTTGAGCGTGTAACTGAACTCAAGCTGTCTCAAACACTTTGCAGCAAACCTCCTCTTAGTTCCAGTATTTTTATATCTATCCGGTTCTGGTGTGACTGTTAGTCATGCCCTGCTACGCATTGTTCCTGCAATAAACTGAATTCTAAGGTGACATGAATGCCCGAATGCCGTTTTCACCTCTGCTACAGCTGCAGTGAGTTCTTCAACAGTAGTTTTATTTATTCATTTTTAACAATTTTTTTATGGTATTCATTTTTTGTCCAGGAGGTTTTCCACGACTGTGAAAAAAAGTTTGCTGTTGAGCTGCAAACATGCTGCGGTCTTCTGCCCTCTCACGTCTTTCCTCAGCGCGATCTTGAACACGAACCGCCTCTCTTCTCTTTTGTATTCAGCCTTCTGCTTAAGTTCCTCTTCCCTAAGGTGCAGTTCGTTCAAGATTCTCTCCTTGTTCCAGGCAAGGCAATGTTCTTTCATGGAAATACGCCTTGAGTTAATAAGGAAGTCTTTTTCTTTTGTATATTCATAATGTTTCATCCTTTACTGCAGGAAATCGTAGTCTGCCTGCTCCTGACATGCAGCTTAAATTATTTTTCCTGTAGGGTACATCAATATGTGAAAAGTGCAGCCCCAGTAGCAGTGCATAAAATTAACCACGCACATTTCTTTTACTTCAATGTGAAATAATTTAATCTTAAATTATTTCAGCTGAACACGTCAAGTGCTATTGCCTAGTTCCCACTGATGCATTCAAAAAAAAAAAAGACCACACTGCTTCCAGTGTGGTCTTTATTACACAATATTACACAATATTACCAAACCGCTTCTTACATTCACTTTTGCTTCTAGAAAGGTAAGAATAATGGTAAGTTGCGATTTGGCATATCATAAGGAACAATCTATGCTGAACCCAATATTTATTCCTGAGAATTGAGGTTATCAATGCGGACAAAAATTAGTTGCACTCTTAAGTGCCAACAGAGTGATGGAATTGCAAGCATGGCTCAGAGAGCTGTTGACACCGTCGACTGCCAGAAATGTATTTGTTAGAGTGAATAATAATTATTCTTTCATAATCTCATCTTACTAGACCAAGTTAGAAGGTCCTTTTGTTTGCCTTTGAAAAAACGGACACTGTCAACATGCTCTTAAGTGAGAGAGAGAAATACTCTGTAATGGAAAAACAGATAATTTTGCCGGCGTTTAGATTTCGCTGGCATGCTACTCCGTGTAGGCAGGGGAATTCAGGAGGGAAAGATCAAAAAAGAATGGTGGGGGAAATTATAGAATTGAAGGAGGGGGGGATAAAACACGGCCAATAAATGCGTGTTAAGGTGCTCTGTGGAGAAATGATATAAAATCAATAATGAAATGCATGATCCGACAAATTCGCTTATAGAGTTCACAGTTTGCAAAATGCCTGAGGGAAACATGCGAGGTGAATTTAGAGTTTGTCAAGAAGTCCAATGTCTTTCAAATATGTAAATAAAAAGTTCATCGCGAGTCTCTGTTGCCTAGGGCAGACTAAGCCACTGAGGAGAGGTTCTCCATGCTATTTTCATAGTTTGCACGCTCGTCAGCGCAAGTAGGATATGTTTCACAGCTTCAATCGAGCCACAGTTGTCACAATATTGGCTGTTCATTTCACCGAAACGGTAGCGCGAGCCATTTGTATATCCACAGTGTAGACGAAATCGGTGGTAAAGAGTTTCTAGTTGGCGAGGATATTTCAGAGTAAGTCTTGATTATAGATGTGGGTCAATTAAATAAAGCAATTGGTAGTGATGCGTCGGCAAGCTCCAAAGTCGATACTTTCCTCTTAAGTGGAAACAGGAAAGAGTCGCAAAATATGACTGACTAAAAAATTGCAGCTGACTAATTGGGAAACTCACTTGCCGGTGCTACCCATGGGCTCGTTACTAGCTGGCAGCAACATGTCCACATCGTCCTCCATTGCCTGACGTGCAGCGTTGATGGGCGACTAGTGCTTGCCAGAGAAGGCGCCGGGCTGGGCTCAAACGAACCACCACTGCCCGCATCAAGCTCAGTTAGTGGCTGACGTTCCTCCGGGATGGAGTCGTGTTCGATGCTCCTGTTCATAACTTCTTGAAGTAACTGGCTCACTGTGGGGTCGCGAAGGAGTGGCCCGAGAACTCTGGCCGTCTTCACAGGAGGTACTGATCGTTATCGGCAGAGAGTTTGCAAAGCAGCTGAAGGTGAAGGCGCTGCTTTTCGCAGCATTAAGTTCGCCGCCAGAAATCTCTGAATAGGTTTCGAAAGTCCACAAAAACTACCTGAAACTCTCCGTGTCTTGGAAGAACAACGAGATGTCACCTGCATAAGATGATATGGAAATAGTATCCTGACTAGGTGAGAATCACTGGACGCATCTGTATGAAGCAACACGGCGAAGAAGAGGGTTAAGGGGCAGAACAAAAAGGGCAAGAGATAAAGGGAACTCTTGGCTAACTCCCTGAGTGACCTCTAACTCAGTAGCCAGAACGCCGTTCACAAAACGTTGGCATATTATGCCCCGTAGAGCCCCCTTAAAAGTTTCATAACCTCTTCAGGCAAGCCAAAACAGCGAAGTACTGCAAAGAGGTAACAGTTCCCTATGCTATCGAAGGCTCTAGCCTGATCTAGCGACACAAAACAATGCTGACTCTTGGAGTAAGCATATTCAAATACATTCCTTGTGTGGAAGGCAGAAAGGGACCATCATGGTACAGCGCTCGACTGGTAGGAGCTCACCAAGTCGTCTAGAAAGTGCCACAGTTGCCTGCCTAAAATGGCGACTATCAACTTGTAGTCGCAGTTGAGGATAATGGGTCTCTAAGATGCAGGATGCAATGGTGGCTTGCCCTCCTTATGCAGTAGTACCATTCGGAGGGTGTTTAAAGAGTGAGGTGTACCACCGGTATAGCATCATTTATAACCTTTAGGAGCGGCCCCTCCAAAGATATCAACGAAGGTGATAAAAAAACCCAGTTACCAGGTACTGACGTAACATTATCTCACGAGCTGAGCGTGTATGAAGTCGAAGTTATTTTCGTAAAGGTCCACACCTTATGCTGCAATACCTGAATACTTTTGCAAAGTAATACTTAATTCACAAAGCGCTGACAACAAAGCGTCCCAACTTTTCCGGAGACAATTTACAAAGTTTTCAGTTTTTTTCTTAGTGCACACAGCTGTTATCGTAAACGTAGTGCAAACAAAATTTGATGAATTTTGAAGTTTGAATATTGTTGGACATAATACTAGTTACAATTTTCCCACGAGGTGGGAGAAAAGTAGTGTTTAATGCTTGCTGACCAAGCCCACATCTCGTTTATAATCCAGGGACAGCCAACAGAACAAACAGAAGCAATGCAGTGAGTAGATGCACAGAAGAAAAATGATACATTACACTTAATAGTAAGAGCAAGATTGCACTCAGTTTTTTAACAAAAAAGTAACATATGGTATTTGCGCACGTTTTATTACACAATAAAATAATGCAAGACATATATAACCCAGTGCAAACGTGGTTACAAACACTGAATTTATATTATGGCTAGCAAGTGGATTATAAAAGCGCTGTTCTGGGCCCTAAAAGTATGGACGCATTTTTTTTCTTCATTTAGAAACAGTGTGGCATTTTAGGGAGCACGAAATCAAGCCGGGTAGTTGTTACATAATTGAAATGATTAGCAGCGTATAGCTTGCGACCCACAGTTTCTGCGTACTTGAGGGACAATCAAATAAACCAGATGCAAGAACCTAAAGAACGGCCTCTCGGCATATGTTTGAGAAAATGAGAGAATTTTTTTTTAAATTTCATTTTACAGTAGAACTGCTAATATTTTACTATAGCATTATTGAAAAGGTTGAATCCTGCCAGGACCAGGAAGAATATTTAATTACTCAGAAAGCTGTATAGCTTTCCATTGTAGCCGTGTGGCTGCGCTTGGGTGGATTTCAATGAGTAATTATTCCCTTATTTCAATCCTGAGATTTTTAAAAGTTTACGTTTAGCACATTAATTAAACAACACTCTTAATGCACGGTTTTGAAAAGAGTGTATTATGCCTTTTTCAGATTTGGTGCGTGTACCCCATACGAAATTACATATTGAACATGAAAATGAATTAAACTGAAAAAAAAGAAATAGTTTGAGATCACTGCTGCACCCTCACTGGTGGAACGTAAGCATTCTTTGTGTAAGAGACACAAAAGAAGAGGTTTCCGGTTTGTGACGTCACACTATTGTGTAACACCCCATGGAAGTTGGGTACCACGTTAATCCCCTTGGACGTCGACATTATCCCCTTGGCTATTTCGACGTATGATTGGTTTATTTGGTTCTAATTAATTAACTAATTTATCCGCATAAACGAAATATTTTCCCAGCGAGATTTGTTCATCCTCTATCCTGTGCAACCATTCGTCTCCTTTAATTCGTTCGTTAGAGCGTAAGCCTGCCTTCAAACTTCTGGTGACACGACTTTGAAAACATACCCGACGTATAATTGGCTTAATTGATTCAAATAATAATTATTCTGCATGCATAAAATATTCCCAAGGTGACATTTTTTTCATCCGTTATCTAGTACAGCCTTTTCTTACCACTCGTTTCGTTCAAACGTAATAATAATAATAATAATAATAATAATAATAATAATAATAATAATAATAATAATAATAATAATAATAATAATAATAATAATAATAACAATAATTCGTTCACAGCAATGGAAAGGCGCAGTATCTGTCACACTTGATATGTGGACACCTGAACCGCGCAGTAAGGGAAGGGATGAAAGTGGGAGTGAAAGTGGAAAGAGAAAGGGGAGCCGGTAGTGGAGGGCTTCGGAGTAATTTCGACCACCTGGGGATCTTTAACGTGCGCTGACATCGCACAGCACACGGACGCCACTTCGTTTCGCCTCCATCGAAACGCAGCCGCCGTGGTCGGGTTCGGACCCGGGAACTCCGGCACAGTAGGCGGGCGTCTTACCACTGCACCACTCCGGCGGGGCAAACCTAATACTGCTGACAAACAAATGTTTCGTGACATGACATACTCAACGTCTAATTGGCTGAAATGGCATTAATTAAATAAATACTTTCCAAGCACCAATGTTTCCCCAGCGAGTTTTTTTCATCCTCTATCAAGCGCAACCATTCGTTTTCTTAGAACTCGTTTCGTTCGAACATACTCCTACCGATGGTTACACGACATACCTGACATCCTATTGACTTAATTTATTTTAGTAATTAGCTGCTTACTTTGGATGCGCCAAATATTATCTCCAGTAAGATGTTTTCATTCTCTATATAGTGCAAGCATTCGTTTTCTTACCACTCGTTTCATTCGAACGTAATTCTAGTGCCAAACGTCTGGTGACACGATCTTGAAAGCATACCCACTTATCGCTTACCGCGTAAGAACTTTCTCTCCTTGTCTGCAGGGGCAGGAAATGTCAGAGGCGGCAGAGCAGACAAGATACTTTGATAAGTTTATACGAACATGAATAATATGATAAGACCTGCTGAAGCTATTGCGAAAACGTACCCCCGAAACTTTATGAGATTCCACTGACAAGATATCGCGATTGTTAATACGTAGGACATTTTCATAATCTATAGGCTTATTTTTATAGAAACACATACATTTGGTTTTCATAGCATCTAACTCAGTTCACTATCATGGAACTAGGTGTGAATCTCATTGGGCCAATAATGGATTTATTCATAAAGAGGCTACGTAATATATATAGGGAGCGTATTGCTCTCGTGGTTGTAAACGTACTTGACTACAAGTTGTGAACCGCTCCACATAAGCGAATCACCATTTAGAATGCTCGCCTTGGCGGCTATAGAGTGAATGTGGAAAAAGAATCATTTAGCCCTACGACAGAGACGAAAGACAGTTCCCGATTTAAAAGAACTTGTTAAGACAAGTGAAACAATAACTTGCCTAAAATAAGCGCAAAATTGCGGTGGAAACCTTCGCTACAGGTATCCTGCATTCATCATTCCGTCGTTCAAATTCACGGATAGGGAAAGCATCAATCTTGTAACAGGCTTTCTTCCTAGCTTACCAGCAGCATTCGTTATTTATGGCCCAGCCTCGAGAATATTCCCCACATTTTTTTTCAGAAGCAATTTAGACAAAAAGCTTGCTGCTAAGCGCCCAGGTAAGAAATTCACGGCCAGATGTTCTGACTTCTATTAAGTTGAAAGCTTTCTAGCAACACCTTCACAGCACCCCTGCATCGTCTCACCTAGCGTCGTCAGTACAGCCGCTTCCAGGGGACCTGGACTCCACAGCGCTGATTAGAAATTGCTTTAAGGGAGAACAGACTCTAGGATGTTGACCAACCACCGTGGCTGCTATATCCATTATTCTTGCGAGGCCAATATAGAATCAGCTTGCTGTGGAATGGTTGCATGCATATATTTAATCTAAAGCATTGCAAAAGCGATCGCAAAAACGGCCGCAGTATACCATGAATGACGCCGTTGACACAGTTTAGCTCCGACATAAGACAGAGATTGGGGTGCGCATCGCTTCCTTGTACGTAAGATGTGATCTTTGACCGCTATGTGAGACATGCACAACCTTCGCGAAGCCTTGGGCGCCATTTAGCTATCCGGGCGCACGGTGCATCTTCACCACGCCTGGGCTCTGTCCAGCTACAACACTGTGTTGTAGATGAATAAAGTGGCGTTTACCTGAGGATAGTTGATTTCGCTATGAGGTGAGTAATTCAGCCTTAAATACTGACAGACCATGAAAACGCACGTTTCATCTATATAAGTGCATCCAAGAATATTTAGTGAGTAATGTGACCTCCTTCTGTCGGGTGTCGAGGTGGGACATCTTTTGAAATATGGACGACAATGCAGTGTTGTATTGGAGACAAAATGTTAGGCATTACTACATGTTCCAAGTAAAGGGGCATTTATTTGTTCTGAGTATCGACCTCCCCAGATTGATATCCCAATATGTTTATAGGTGCAAGTACATGTTAATGCGGCAACTTCGCATTCAGTCGTGCATGCGTGACTGATTCGCAGCTTTGGCCTCTCGTCTGATCTGGGCTTTCCAAACCGGATACGGTCCGGTTCATTGAGGGTGCACGGTAAATCTTTCACGACAGCTGCGTTGTGTCATGAAGGATTGTGCTAGCTAGCCGAGGAAACACCAACGGGCGTAATCTACAGTCCGCGTACTGAAGTATGAAGGGAGCGCCACCGAATCGATCCGCTTCGCTGGCGCCAGGCACGACTGGTAATCGTCTTAGAAGAATCGCTCTCCTCTCAAGAAAGGGGATCACTACGAAAGGGGAAGTGGTTGATGGAAAATCCAAAGGCTTATTAAAACGGGCACGCTGACGTGCTTTAGTGGTCCTAAAAAGGCACCTACGTCTAATAGTTCCAGGTCTGAGACTAGAGATCATATACTTCAAGATCGCACTCCTTAACCTCTTCCCTAAATTCTCCAATACGCTTGAACATTCAGCGTCAACCTGTGAACTATGCATCGGTGATAGTGTCAGTGCGTGTTTAATGTGTTCAGCAGAAGACCCGGTTCATAGCCATCATGTGCGTTTTGTTACAGCGACAGTTTCCAGCACGCCGAGATATCTCTGTCGAGAGAACACGCAGTGAATTTTTACCGGGTACGCCGGTAAAGTAGATGCCCACATTCGTCTCTATCGTGAGTTATTTGTTCTTGTCGTGATCAGGAAAAACAAATTGACGTGGGTAGGACATGCAATGTAAACTCAAGGTAACCGAGGGTCTCTGAGTTAAGAGCCTAGATTTTATTAGAACACAAGCGTTGCTGGATCCTTTCTAAAGGGATAAACCATTTATAAATACCTAGGTTCCACCTGTATAGGTGAATTGAATAGCATGGAGTGTACTGTCCGCTTGAATTAGCTTAATGATTAGACGCCTATTATCTACAACTAACAACTAGGAAATTACTCAAGTTACTGATATTATAGTTGAAATTAAGAAGAAGAAATGGACAAGGGCAGGACATGTAGTTCGAAGAGAGGATAACCGATGGTCTCTAAGAATAACGAATTGGATTCCAAGTGAATGTAAGGGTAGCAGGGGCCGGCAGATAATTAGGAGGATGAAATAATATAATAACTAGTTCACAGGAAGGGAAACGCGCAGTATCTGTCACACTTGCTCTGTGGACACCTGAACGGCACCGAAACGGTTTGTTTCGCCACTTTGTTTCGCCTCCATCGAAACGCAGCCGCCGCGGTCGGGTTCGATCCCGGGTACTCCGGCACAGTAGTCGGGCGTTTTACCAGTGCAACACCGCGGCGGGGTAGGGTGGATGAGATTAAGAAATTCGCAGGGCTCAAGTGGATGCAGCTAGCCCAGCACTGGGTTAATTGGAAGAAAATGGGAGACGCCTTCGCCCTGCAGTGGGTATAGTCCGGCTGATGATGACGATGATGACCCATCACTACAATTCCACTTATATATTGCCTTTAGTTTCTTGGAGCATGTCTGAAGGGGGAAGAAGCTAAAGGTGAAGTATAGTCATTAAATTGTAGGGGTAGCATTACACCATATGAGGTTGATTATCGTCAAGAACAGAAATGTTCAGAATCAGCAATAATGTTTAAAACACCCATTGTCAAGAATACGTAAAGAGATTGACACCACTTCCATTTTGTTCCATCAGTTACAGATGCTCTTTGTGTATCTTAATGGTGCGGAAGAAATTAACATAACACTGGCTACAATAGTGCGCATAGCGAGGCCATTTTGTAAATCTGCAGCGAATCAGATCGCTCTCAGCTACTTTTCAAACGCGAGTTTTTGAGGTTACCATTGAAACTGTATTGTAATATATGAGATGTTAAGAACCGGATTCTTCTGTTGACGGCTTTCTTTTTTGAAATATAATGTTTACTTGATATAAATTATAAGAAGTTTACTAGGCGTATTTTATATTTCATCGTATTGTCAATATGCTGTCACAAATGTTGTGTCCACTTTGCTGCAAAATCTACTTGCATGCATTGGGCTGACGCATCGCTTCAAGGTTTTAAGATGGATATATTTGAACACTAAACATAATCAGACGGTCAAGAGCAGGCATTACCTGCAGGCAATGTGGCCATGAACACTTGAGAACGACTCCAAAATCACACTGACACGCCCAAAAACGTCAAGGGTGCGCGAAAGCGCGGCGCTTTGGGCTGCTTACTGATTCTCAACCGTCACCGTTTAGTATAGAAGAATTGGGTCCTAACCGGACGAGCTTTTTTTAATTTTTTTTATCTCCTATATCGGTTATCAATCAGTGAATCAATCAATCTAACCAAGCTCGAAAGACCGCCCAAGAAATTAGGAAAGAGTTATCATCATATTTTGCTCCAGTGATTTTTGAATTGCTTCGACGTTTGAGGAAGCACAACTGACTATGAGCATCCGAGAGGGTATCTCATAAGTATTTCGGAAAAAGAGTCACCATCTGTGCAAGTTCTACGGCATTATAAAATAAGGCGCCAATTATGAAACAGCCATTTATACGCCATACTTTCAGACAGACACCAGGAAAACCTGATGTCTCTCCATCTCTCTAAAATTTCCCTCTCTAAAATCATGTTTTTGCGGAGTTTACCTCGAAGTTGGTTGCAATAAGTGTTCGTTTTTTTTTTTTTTCTGAAATAAGCGCGCCTTTAAGTGTTGCATGTTCCGGTGCAGCGTCAGGGTTAATATTGATCTGAAGCTTCATCCCGCAAATAAACTCAGGGGGTTTCACCAAATACTGATCCGTCAAGACAGCTGTAACATCACAATGTCTCGGGGCGGCCGGACATAATTTTTTTGACCTGATGTATTACATCATGAGATTATGCAACATGGCCGTGAAGAAAGTGCATTGGCAAGTAGGAGGTGGCAGGCGACATTGCCAAGCGCTCTTAGGTTATACCTGGGTAAGCAACGTCATAAGGCCACGCGACTGGTCCAGACCACAGGTGCACTGATAACGTAATGTCGGCCGCGGTACTGGGATTGGCAGCAGTTAGTAGCTGTGCTTAGTTGTGCACAGAGTAGTATCATAAAATGTTTTGGACAGAAGTGAGGGGGGGGGGGGGGGGTGTTGGAAGAGAGGCAACGGAGCGGTAGCTTCAAAGCCAATACACTCCCTTTTTACAGGCAACGGTCTAAATTCACCACTTGCAGTTACTATATTAAGCTTAAAGCTTAATATATTGCAATTATTCAATAGAAAATACGGTTTATAAAAGAGATTTACAAGAAATCCGCTCATTTTAAACGTTGAAAGAAAAAAGGGAAAAGAAGCTTTCTTGATGACAACAAAAATGATATGTTACTCTACTTGCAAGACACGGTGTCAGTGGTCGCGGCGATGGAAAGTAGATGCTGCAGGGGGCGCAACCCGCCATGCGGCCAGGACTACTTTACGACTCTGGTCGAATCATTTGACAAATTTACACGGTTACTCACCTCCGCCCGTTAAGCCTTCCTTTTACAGCGCAGGAAAACTGTCGCACAGTATAGGCTGCTTGGAATTTCAAGTTAGAATCGAGGCAGAATCAACACCCCTCCTGTATTTCTTACTGAAATATCCCCGGAAGCAGAGAGACAGACCACTATGGAAGTTTGCCGTTGACGCTGTAGTATCACCGCGGCTCAGGCTGAGCGAGTGAAGCGGGTTCAGCGCGCAGCGCTGACTAGCAGAGATGAAGTTCGGAACGGAGCTTAGATAAAAAACAAGTAGTGTAAAAATTGTGGCGCTCTAAGAATTGCTTGAACCTAGAGATAGAGCTATTGCAGCAATAGCCCATGTAACGCCTCCTTTTTAATAATAAATAAATAATAAATTGCTCGTCAGTAAATGGAAGGCACGGTATTTGTCACACCTTTTCTTTGGACACCAGTACCACTACCGGTCTGAAAGACTTCACTACCCTCCCCCACACCCCTCCTTAACTAAACCACAACAAATAACATGGAGACACCTTCAAGCCCGCACCTTTCCCTCCCCAGCACTGCTGACACTCTTCTCCCCCTCTACCCATCAGTCCGAATGTTCCCTCTGCGAGGCCCCGAGAGCTACATTCGAACACATTATGTTCAGATGCCCGGAGTTTCAACCACCGGCCGAATGGCGCCTTACGGACAACGAGGCTTGGGAGATCGCGGTCTCCAGCTCAGAACGGGCTCCACAAAGGAGACTGGTCGACTGGGCTGAAGCGGTCGCCGTCAGGCACTGCCTGCTGGCCACCACCCGTGATCAGGAGCCGGCCCAGCCCTTGTAACGAGTATTTCGCGGCTCCACCAAATAAAGTTTTTCACCACCACCACCCCATAAGGGAAAGGAATAAGGTAGGAGTAAAAGCGCTGAAGACAGAAAGAGGTGCTGTAGTGGAAGGCTTAAGAATACTTTCGACCACCTGGGAATCTTTGACGTGCAGTGACATCGCACAGCACACGGATGCATCTCCATGGGGAGGTGGAAGAGATGGTGAAGGGTGGCTGTTCCTGGCCCTACAGGGTTGGGACGGTAGGTCAACGCCGCTTGCGGCGGGGGTATAGGGGCTAGCCAGCCACCGAATTTTAGATGAGATCAGGCGCAACATCAGAGTGGACTCGGTACCGATGAACATGCACCCGGAGTATAACAAAGGGAGGAGAGCAGCGAGAGCCAAGGCGCTGATAGACCAGCACGCGGCCGACACACACACACGCTACGTTGACGCGGCTGAGTACATCAAAATACACGGGTTCACGACAGTCGTTGTTGACGCGACCGGCACCGTTCGCACAATCGCCAGCACGAGATGCACCAAGGCAGAGCAAGCGGAGAAGGTGGCCATCGCCGACCGCGACTGCCACACAGTGCTATGCGACTCGAGGCAGGCGGTGAGAAATTACGCCAAAGGCAGGATAGCGAAAGAAGCTGTGCGCATACTGCAGGCAATCAAGAACGACGATGGCAGCAGACAAGTGAGAATCAAGTGGTTCCCGGAGCACGCGGACGAGACGTCAGACCGCAACGCCAACCACAACGAGACGGCACACGCCGAGGCGCGCGCGCTAACGGACCGCGCCTCGGTCGACTGGCCGCTGTGGTTCAGCACCAAAGACCGAATGACCGACTACAACGAAATAACCAAGGTGTTCCGCCTAGCTCACAGAACTCTTCCACCCCCTTGCTCGGGGCTCGGTCGATAGCAAGCCGTTTTATTCGGACAGCTACAGACGGGCTCACTCCCCAGCCCGTCGCTGATGCATAGAATGTATCCCGAGACGTACCCGACAGACAAATGCAGAGTCTGCCGAACCGAGACGGCCGGCTTTGCACACATGCTGTGGAATTGTAGCAAGTACCAGAAAGAAGCCAAGTCTGGGAGGATCCCGCCGCGACTGGAAGCAGCCGCAAGGAGCGACAAGGAGCAACTCTGGGCCGTCCAGCAGGTCATTAAGGCGATGGCCCGGCAGGGAACCAGCGAGCCGGCCACGGCGAGCGGGGACCCAGGCCGCGCGGCCGGTGCCCAGAGGACGACGTAGGCCCCGTCCGGAGCGCGCGCGCGCGTGCGCGCGTTCTACTGCAGACCCCGAATAAACGTCTTCAGTTCAGTTCAGGCGTTCAGTCGTGTCCGACTCTTCGTGACCCTATGGACCATGTCACGCCACGCTTTCCGGTCTCTCACTATCTTCTTAACATCACATAGCTTCATCTGCAATGCCTCGAGAATGCCATCTAACCATCGCGTTCGCTGCCTACCCCTTCTCCGGCGACCCTCAACCTTTCCCAACATCAAATCTTTCTCCAGCGACTCCTCTCTTCTCATCAGATGACCAAAGTAGCTGAGCTTTAACTTTAGAATTTGACCCTCCAATGAGCAGTCAGGGTTTATGGTCGACAATATCGACTGATTTGATCTTCTGGCAGTCCAAGGAACTCTTAAGAGTCTTCGCCAGCACCACAATTCAAACGCGTCAATTTTTCGGCGGTCAGCCTTTTTCACAGTCCAACTTTTTCATCCATACATCACAACTGGAAAGACCATAGCACGGGTTATACGGATCTTTGTTGGTAGACTAATGTCTCTGCTCTTTACTAGGCGGTCAAGGCTAACCATTGCTCTCTTTCCCAGAAGCAGGCGTCTCCTAATTTCTTGGCTGCAGTCTCCTCCCGAGGTAATCTTGGAGCCCAAGAACAGAAAATCTGTCACAGCTTCCACTTCTTGTCCATTGATGCTCCAGGACTTGATAGGGCAAGACGCCATGATCTTCGTCTTTTTAATGTTCAGTTTAAGCCCAAACTTCTCAGTCTCTTCTTGTACGCGCATCAGAAGTCTCTTGAGTTCCACTTCCCTTTCTGCCATTAAAGTGGTATCATCCGCATATCTAAGGTTGTTGATACGTTTTCCAGCAATCTTCACTCCAGCTGAAGACCCGTCCAGACCGGCCTTCCTCATGACGCACTCTGCATATAGGTTAAATAGGCAAGGCGACAGTATGCAGCCTTGCCTCACCCCTTTCTCAATCGGAAACCAATCAGTAAGGCCATGCCCAGTTCTGACTGTGGCCTCTTGCCCTTCATAAAGGTTCCTGAGGAGACAGATGAGGTGAATTGGAACTCCCATCTCTTGGAGAGCTTGCCACAATCTGCTGTGATCTACGCAGTCAAACGCTTTCGCATAATCAATAAAGCAGAAGTAAATGGGTTTCTGGAACTCTCTTGCTTTTTCCATGATCCAGCGAAGGTTGGCAATTTGGTCTCAAGTTCCTCTGCCCTTGCGAAACCCAGCTTGCACGTCCGGAAGCTCCCGATCCACATACTGCTGCAGCCTACCTTGCAGGGTTTTTAACATCACCTTGCTAGCATGCGAAATAAGCGCGATCGTGCGGTAGTTGGAACAATCTTTGGCACTGCCTTTCTTTGGAATGGGGATGTAAACTGACCTCCTCCAATCCTGTGGCCACTGCAGGGTTGTCCAAATCTTTTGACATAATGTATGCAGTGTGTTAACAGCGTCGTGGTTGAGGTTTTGAAGCAACTCAGCTGGAATACCATCAATTCCGCTAGCTTTGTTCTTAGCAAGGCTGGCTAAGGCCCATTCAACTTCATTCTTCAGGATGCCCGGCTCGAGATCAGTGATCACAACCGTCCTATGTTGGGTTTGCACATCCGGGTACTTCTTGTACAGTTCTTCTGTGTATTCCTGCCACCTCTTCTTTATCTCTGAGGCTTCAGTGAGGTCCTTGCCTCGTTTGTCCTTTATCACGCCCAGCTTAGCACAGAAGCTTCCTTTGATATCTTTGATTGTCCTATACAGAGCTCTTGTGTTCCTTAATTGGCTGTTGTCCTCAACTGCTTGACACTGTATGTTCAGGAAGGCACGGTGATATGGGGGGTGGTGGACGACGGCTTACCAATCCAATATCTGTTGTAGGCCGTCATTGCACCCGCCACCACTTAGGTAGCGGACGACGGCTGTTGCAGCTCGCTCTTTCTGTTTCTCTGTCTCTTCTTTTTCTTTATTCTCTACTTTCTCTCTTCTATTCGTACGAGGCAGCGTAGGTGGCTCAGCTACAGAGCCAGTAGCAGGCCTGTGCATTTTCTTTTCCTTCTTCCTCCAGCCGCAACAACATCTCCGTTTTGCCCAAGACCGACTGAAATAGACACCTGCATAGAAAATGGTCATATGGGGGGTGGTGGACGACGGCTGTTGCGGCGCGCGTCTTTCTCTATTTTTTCTTTCTTCTCTATTTTCTTTTCTGTCCGCACAGGGCAGTGCTCTAGAATATCTAGAGCACTATAGCGGATGGAGCTCTCCCCTGATGGGGCTGGTACAGGTGGGTCACCGCCGCTTGCGGCGAGGGCTAGATTGGCACCGAATGTTTATCTGTTGTAGGCCGTCATTGCACACGCCACCGCTGGTGGTGTACGACGGCTGTTGTTGTGGCGCGCGTCTTTCTTTCCCTCTTCCTTTTCTTTCTTCTCTATTTTCTCTTCTGTCTGCACGAGGCAGCGGAGGTGGCTCAGCTACAGAGCCAGTAGCAGGCCAGTGCATTTTCTTTTCCTTCTTCCTACAGCCACAACAACAACAACAGGTGGCTCAGCTGCAGAGCGAGTAGCAGGCCCGTGTATACTCTTTTCCTTCTTCCTACAGCCACAACCAACGTTTATAGACGGACAACTATAAACGTTGGCCACAACAACAAAAGGGTCCTATGGAACCAACGTTTATAGATCTATAAACGTTGTATGGAACCAACGTTTATAGATATCTATAAATGTTGTATGAAAACCGCGTGCGCCAACTTTCGTTACCTCTCTCGCCGTAGAGGGCGCTCGGTTGACCTGTTCGTCTGCCATTATCATCATCATAAAATTATAAACGCTTTATACAACCCGTAACTAAATTTAAAAAAAAAGTATTTTGTCCGAGGTATTCTTCAAAACTTTTGCCTTTTTGTATTTTAACGGAGAGTGCTTATTTTTATAATGCCTTTCTCTCGCCAGAGGACATACCTCGATTCCGCTTTGTGCGACGCAGGTGAAACGGCACTGCAGTCACCCGCTACGCGTGCGCAGAACAGGTGCTTGTGCATTACAGCGTGGACAGATAATTAAACTATAATGACAAAGAAAGATGACAGAATAGACTCTTATTATCAACAGGTTTACAGTAGCGCCAGGCTGCCCGTAGTCTTCTTTCCCTAGAGGCGAAGGCTATGAACTAGAAGGTGCGCGCTGGAGCAGTGCTATCTGTGCAGGCCTTTATTTCAGTCGATCTTGGTTTTGCCTCTACCGAAACACAGCCGCTAGCGGTCGGGATATCACCCTGGAACTCCGGCACAGTAGTTATTCATCTTAACTGGTGCGCCACCGCCGCGGCGCTCTACCTCTCTGTTTAAGTTAGGCTTTGAGGAAAGCAAGTACACTTTTGGGTGGGCAGCAAGGAATCGTGGACACCCAGAGTCAGTTAGGTTAAGCTCACTTGAAGGTCATATTTAGTGAAAAGCGAAGGCCGGCTATACCTAGTACGGTGAAGCTTTCTCTTCAAATGTACAGTATTCTATAAGAAAGGAAAGATTCGGTATCTGTCAAGGACACTTGAGGGTCAAACTTAGGCTAATACAATGACTGCTTTCATAGCGTTGTGAAGTTTTTCCTTCAATAAATGTCCGCCACATTTTTAGAGGAAGCTTCTCGAGAGAAGCCTAGAATAAAGTAGCAGCCCATGCTTCTGTGCATTGTATCTGTGCGCTGAAGAGTGCCCTCGTTGTAAGTTCGATTATGTGTTCGAGTTATCTATGCCATGCATGCAGGTTCGTATTGTTCTCGAATGTGGCCCTCCTTTTCTTGCGTAAGAAGATCATAAGTAAAGTATATTTTCTTTAAACTTTTTTCTACTGTGGGAGGAACTTCATGAGGGTTTGAATTATCCTTTTTTGCACTTCCCTGCTTGGAACACCGATTCGGTAATAAATTCATCTAATTTGAGAGTGTGGTATTTTTTCTCTTGGTGGAATTGCTTTACAATACAGAGAGAGCCAGCCGTCACTTCCTAAGAAGAAGGCAGTGTCCTCGTCTAATTATAGGAGCATCTGATACGACTTAAGCTTTTTGTACCAATCTAATACTTAGCAAGGCTCGTAACCTTCTCACAGTTTATAGAGGCTGTAAAAGAAGTTTTGTGTTACTCTCGGTGTGTTTGAAGAGGCGCTATCATTGTAACCTGCGAATAAATATTTGCGCATTTACTTGAACTGTGATGGTGCTCAAAAACGGTCATTAAACGGAGATATAGGTTTTGCATGCAATAACATAGTTATAGAAATCGGACAATGCATTAAAAGTGGGAGGTTTGATCCTAGGGCCAGCGAACAAACTGCATTTAAATACATTGAATAAACGTCGTTTGTGTGATATTGCGTTTTTTTGCAACTTTCTTAGGACTCACAATCCGGTATACCTATGCGGTCTCGTTGAGCAGAGAGCTCCTTCAGTGCAACGAGCTGAAAACATATCACAATATTCTAAATCGTTACAGATTAGAAAAAGAGAAACTGGCTCGAGCAGGCAAAGATCTGGGCAGAAAGGAGAGGTTATATGAAGAATGTTGCATGCGGGGTTTTGTCCCAATCCACTCGCACTAAAAAAAGTGGCATCCGGCTATACCGAACCCACAGTGTAATCACTGTAATGATATTGCAGACATGATACATTCGGTGTGGACAACCCTAGCTACAACGAACCAGAAAGGAATATGAAATCCTGGGAGGCTTTAGTGATCAGCCAGAACGAAGACATCCATAGAAAAGTCATCTATCAGGCCCTGGACACCTCTGAATTTCAAGAGATTCCAGCTTTCTGAAACAGAAAGATTCCTTGATTGGTTCAAATAAAGCTATTCATCATCATCATTCCTTCAAAGATATGATATCCAAAAATGTTTATTTTTTTTATTCGACGGGAGACATATCACCGGCGGTTGGTACATGTGCCATTCCATTTCACAAATGCGGGATCGAATCCTGGCCGCGGCGGTCGCTTTTCGATGAAGGCGAAGAGCAAGGCGGCCGTATATGGCGTGATGTCAGTGTACGTAAAGAACCCCAGGCGGTCAAAATTTCCAGAGCCCTCCACAATGGCGTGTCCATAGCCTTAGTTGATTTGGGATGGTAAACACTGTAAACCAAACCAAACCTAATTGTGCCGAAGGTTTTATCTTGCACACAGAGATCACAAGAGCTAGAAAAATGACTTAATTAACCTGTGCACAGCTATATGAAGAGGGCAACAATATCATGATAGAAATGCTTTGTATCGTTGCCATAGAATGACTGGCCATGTGTGACTGACTAACTGGGCGCAAAGATCGGCTTGTTTTATTCATTGTTGACATGCCCACGAGGAACATTAGACTAGTTTAAAGGGAAAATGACTATAGTTTATCCAGTGGACACAAAAAAACTTTAGAAAAACCGACGTCAATAAACATTATCAGGGAACATTGTGTTATGCATCAGGATCAACGTTCTCTTACATTACGCAAACAGTCTGCAGAATTTAAAGCCATCATGCTCGCTTGGTTTTAATAATGCTGCCAATGTGAACCTGTGTTTTTGACTATTATTGTTTCAACAGAAAAAAAAAAGATGAAAAACGCCAGTGTCACTCATTAAACATTTTCCCACTTTGGCAATAAATACACAAGATATGGCGTGATAAAATTGCAATAGAAGTGTGTACTTGTTCTTCCCGATTTCACGTCCGAACTTAAAGAAGCTCTGGAATGGCCGCTTGATTGAGAGTGGTAGTAATTTATTGCTGCGTGTGCATTATTAACGTTTTTTGCGCGGTTAGGTTGGTGCATTTGGAGATTTGTTTGCATCGTGTAAATTGTTTCAGTTCTTAGCACCCACCTTTGTGACAAACTTAGGAGTAAACTAGCTTACATTAAAAGGCCGTGAGAAACCGACTTTTAAAAGAAAAAAAAAAGGAAAATAAGAATTTTCTCAGAGGGCCCACTGAAGATATGTGAAAGTTGGCTTAGTAGTATGATGAACCTATTAACGGTGAACATTGTTATTGAATCCAAGACAAAACAAGAAAATTAGAGTAAGCGTACCTCGATCCGCGTTATTATGCTTGCAATTGTTTAACTGTTGTGAAAGAATCATCTTCAACACAATAAATTGGAATGCAGATCAGGAGCCTACATAATGAGAATAAAAACTTGGACATTCCTCTCGAAAAACACATCAAAATCGCTATCTGAAAACTGCACTTCAGCATGTGCGTATAAAAGGAAATTCGTACACCTTTATTCAGCGTTTCCTTTGCTCCGCAAGGCGGTGGTGAACAATCTGGTTCGAATTTTTGAAGACTTTCATGGCTTTGCATACACTGTTTCCCTGTGAATTCGTGCGTCGCCTGCTAACAAAGAATAAATACGCATTCAAGCAAAACGCTGTGCAAAACAAGTTGTACACCCAGCATGCCGAATTGAAATGTGCAAAGCTGGTGAGCTACCCTGCACCCGTGAACGCCTGTCCTAACATGGTTACCTGTTCGATGTATTTAGTCTTTCAGACAGACTAGTAAATTTTGCACCCAAGGTAGGATGTTTGCCACACGTTAATGAAATTACGCTTGCGGTCTTCCTCACTGCTCCGAAAAACTCGCGTTGCACAGGAACTAGAGAGAATGAGAAGGACCGGCAGCGAATAATTTTCCGCGCATGAACCTGACGAGGAAAAGCTGTCCGGCATGCGGAACAGCACATAATAAATTGTGTCCTGGCTTCTTTATGTTTCGTAAGGACGAGTTCCGTGCACGAGGAAGAGGAGGATAAAATACTTTATTTAATTAAAAAAAATGGTTGGTTGGTTGGTTTGTGGGGTTTAACGTCCCAAAGCAACTCAGGCTATGAGAGACGCCGTAGTGGAGGACTCCGGAAATTTCGACCACCTGACACTCCTAGGAGGAGGAATGTGGATCAATCCTGTTTTCTCTGGGTATTGCTCTTCGAGCATTTTTTTTTATCTGCGGAAATGTGCGACCCGTATAGGCACGTGTAAAAACTCAGAGTGATTCTATAAATAATTAAATACAAATACGCACAGTGTTGGCAGCATGCATGTGAGTATGGTGTGCTCCCAGGAAGCATACCGCATGTATCAGGTACAAGAGACGCAGCAACAAGGATGAACTGGACAGAGCTGGCCTGAAAGTTGCGACTCCTGTCATCTTCTCTTAATGGCGCTTCTGCACTCCGTGCAAATGTCTAATAAATTGCTCACCATGTAGTATTCGGGTTTAACTTTATGAGGTCTCTATATTCCTTATGTCTTCTTGAACGCCTTTTCATGTATGTAGTGCACGGTCTTCCGGTTATGAAGAAATACAACGTTGTTTACCTTTTTTGCACATTTAATTCTGCAGTTGCGTGCAGCATGTACGTTTTTGGCATTGCTTTCATTACGTCATTTATTGCCGGGGCTTTTTCCAGGCTTCAGGATTGACCATTTCCATCCCCAACTGCAGAATTTCGGTGAGGAACTTCCTAGCGAACATGCTCTCCTTACAGAGGTGCATGATTTAGTTAAGATGATGCACATTCTTTCGCCTTAGTGCGTAACTCCAAAACGTTAGTATTAGCTACCTGATAGTACCACAGTGTTAGTAGTTAATTCCAGTAGCCATTGCTCTCGCGCGCACTAATAATTGGCCAATATTTTGTACACACCTGTAATTTCGGGGGTTTGCGTAAAGCAAACACACGTAAAAAAAGGAGGCCTTTATCCTACATTTACCAAAGCGTCCTGCTCTCCTTTCGTCTACCACCTAAAATGGCTGGGCTGCTTCAACGCCGGATCTTTGCTCTGTTTCCACACATTGGTTACCAAGATATGTCCTCCTTGTTCCAGGAAGTAGATCTGCAACACATTACCCTTCCATGCCCCTGTAGGTTCACAGTCATCTGTTAATTCCTGAACGGATTGTAGTCTAATGAAAATAATGCTTTGATCACTGTGTCCTAATAAATTTGCCTTCATTATCACGCTTCAGACAGAATGAAAGCGTCCATTTTTGAATCTGAAAATTACAATTGATTAAAAAAGATAGAGAAAAATCCAAAATACTGAAATGAAAATACATTAGGCTAAGCGTTTAGGCTAGAGAGAAACCAGGTAAACCGCTGCATCACCTGTGATAATGAATGGTCCAAGGTAGGGAAAACAACATCAAGTATCAGGACAGCGGGAGATTTTTGTGTTTCAATAAGTAGTTGGCTCTTGATGCATAGAGTATGTGGTTCGAAAGCACCTCAATCTCAATCTGTGGGGAATGTCGTAGTGAAGGAATCGCACGATTTCTACCACCTGCACCCCGCTTACGTGCATTTACACCACACAATACATGGGCGCCTTGCTTTTAGTGACTTTCGAAATGTAGCTGCCTTGGCACTAAATTGATCTCGCGTCTCTTGAGCTCGGCGGTCGAGTGCCCTAACTATTCAGCCGCCACGGTGGGGCTACCGTTGAATGATTGTTATAACTATAATCGGATTCAAGAGTTCTGTATAAAGAATACATTTTGGCAATCATTTTATTCATTCGCGAAAAGATATGTTTGAACAAAGAAAAAACATTGTTTGTTTTCATAATTACGTGAACTGTGACTACCCTACAATAAAATTTCAAGTTTGAACTGCAATCAAAACAATTGAATACACTTAATGACACAGTGCGAGGCATTATTAACTACAGAATGTGTCTTTTCTTGGCCATTCTCGCTCACGAAAGCAGAAAAGAAATGTGCAAAAACCTTTAAGAGTCCTTGTTCTAAAGGCTTACAAAAGGGGTCTAATATCCGGGACACCCAAGAGCATTTGAATTCGACTCCACGAGACGTAAGCTTCACAGCTTGCTGCGTAAAGAAAATGCGACCACCTGTGGTGTGCGTCAGCAAAAGACTCCATTTCCCCAGCACGCATTCTGTCCGGTGAGCTGCATACATGCATAAAACTTGCAAATTTAGAGAAAAAAAAAATACTCTCGTATCGATACCACCCCGAGCAAAATAGAGTACTTTACAGAACGTGAGTTCCTTGCGAGAGCTCACTTTGCTTCTGCAGAAAGAATGGAGCCTGTTCCTAGTCGCTATTGCAATATGCTTCGCTCGTGTGTTCCGTGATCGCGTCGTCTCGAGGGAAAACATTGGTATTCAATATATTGCTGTGGACAAAGATGGCACGTTTCCAGAAACAAATATCTCCGTTTTTCTAGCGGTGTAAATGTGAAATATATGCTTCTTTCCTGCCCTGCGGGCGCTCTTCAGTGCATAGGGCCTCACGTAATGGTCGACGGGAAACAACGCTCCGCATCGCATAAAGGCCGAATCCGATACTGCTGTAGCTGAAGCAGAGAGAAATGTTAGCCGTGTTGCTTTGAATTCGTAGTAGAGATCACAGACAATCAGGAAGGTAGCAGCGCGTTTCGACGCACGTGCTTGTCCCCAGCCGTGTCATGATGCTGTCGCACGGATACAAACACAAAACTGGTCGTTTTATAACAGTTCCGGCCGAGCTTCCGTGGACGGTAGGAGTTTTACGGAACAGCTTTGAGCTCACTGGACAGGAAATACAGGCATTCTGTGATAATGCTTGAACGCTTACAATATATAATTAGGTACCAATGGGCGTACTTAAGTGGACTGAACAATATCGCTCTGATATGCAATCATTTGAGTTGTCCTTCGGTAATGATTTAGACTTCTGAAAACAAAAATACCAAGTTTGCATCGTCTTCATTACGTTTAAATATTGTGGTACACGTACAGGGACTGCCTAGTTTGCCTTAGCATTTAGAATGTTTTTATGTTTTCAGCGCAAATTTACAATATTTAGGAAAGGAACAAACGAAAACTCTTGTTCTGGAGATTCATATTTCCAACGTTATCCGAAAGGAAGGTCAACGCGTTTCACTAGCCTCTTCATTTGTGCCGCAATGGTTCGTACCGGTGCGACAGAGTTGTTATGTACCTTTCTGCGGAAGGAGATGGATAAACAGCCTTTAATGATCTGATAGTACCTGTCGCATGCACTAGACATCAATAATATTCTCTTCGTTATTTATTTCTAGTGGCCCGGATCTGCTGACGCAAACGGTCGTATGATGATGCGCGCTTCAGGAAGGCACAAGTGAGCTAAAAAAAAGATACACGGACGTAGAAAGACAACAAAGGCAGCGCTAGTTCTGTTCTCTTTCTACGTCCGAGTACTTTTTACTTCTAAGATGCAGTGTCTTAGCCTTTTGAAGTTTCGTTGCTTATGGTAAGCGAATTCTTCCTTTTCAAATTGCGGAACCATACTTATCTGCAAAATAATTTAAAGAACCACTTGTTATGATTTGCCTATAGATGTCCGCAATCATGCTTTGCTTATTCCTCTCCTGAGGTATTTCGCAAAGCAATGTAACCACTCAGGTGATTACTGAGGTATTCTATGTCAGCTGCTCTCTCTGCGTGCGTGCCGATTATATCTCTCTGAAAACTATCCTTGTTGATTGAAAATTAATTGCTTTTTTATAGAGGATTACAGTGGCTGCGAAGCCGCCTGTATAGTTCATATGCACTTTTTATCCCATCTTTACTTTTGTTAACCACTCCTGAGCCCAAGAACCATCCCGGCCATGGCAGCGGAGTTTCGACGGATGTGAAATCCAGTGCACCTGTGTACTCTGTGATGCCACAGCCCTTTAAAAATCATAAAATAATCCGCAGCTCTCTACCACGGATTACGTCTAGCCCATGTTGCTTTGAAACGTTGAACACTACCTACTAGGGATGTTAGAATGAATGATACCTTGGCGCATCTCCAAAAGATAAAGTGCTGGCGACAGCCTCAGTTTGCCCAGAACACCCACCACTCAAGGGTTTTTGTAATCATTACGCCCCCCTCCGACCGAGAGTGATCTTCTGGGGCTGTATCAAGCACTGAAATATTTTCAGTCTAATCATATCCCAGTCGAAAAAAAACTACAGAAAAGTTTCTGATGTTACGACAGGATTTTTGTGCGGTTTTTGACGGGTATCTTGTTGTGACAACAGATCATTCTGTAGTAACATCACAAATTTTCGTAGTTACAACAGAAAATTCTGTAGTTACAACAGAAAAGTGCTACAGAACTACAGACAACAGAAATATACTACAGAAAAACTACAGAACTGCATAAAAAGTCTACAGAACTACAGCAAAATCTGATGGTTACCACAGAAGTACAGGATATTTTGTCGTATTTTTGACCAAGTTCTGTAGTTTTTTTTTTCGACTGGGATACATCCGACATAAGAGAAACCTCACTGAAATAATACGAATGAAATAAGACTGCCATGCCACTACGCCTGAACTAAATCGACCTATTACTACCAATCTAACTGTAACCAATCTCCACCACGCTGTACCTATGTTCACAGAGCGTGGCCCTACCATTCGTTTCGTATGAGCATCGCGCCGCAGTGCTGCTGGCACAGGGAATCAGTCTGTTCATGAAGAGGCCATAAAACGTCTACTCGCTTCAACTCCTCGGCTGGACTCTGCAGACGAGGACATCTCATGCGTGTCTGCCGAAGCTCCCTGCCATTACAGGAATATTGCCATATACATTTTTGATGGAACCACCTGAGAAACGAAAGTTGTCGGCGGCTTTATGATACCAACCCTTAGGGTTTTCTTGAGCACACCCGCAATCTCTCAGGCTCAATAAGTCTTCGGTAATGAGCTTTCTGCTAATGCTGCCTTCAATCTTCAAATTCGTTCGAAGGGTTAGCATAACTCGGCCACGACTGCCACCGCAGGTTTCACATCCTGTCATATTACTAAAACGGCGGTATTACCGTGACAACTGCAAACCAGACCTATTTCACCTATTATGGCACTTATCCTTATCTTACGTCTTTCGTTTGGCCCCCACAGCCTTTAGGACGTCGTTGCTGCCTACGGTAGATGAAGTGGCCTTTTACGGGCAGTCTGACGTAGGCCTTGTCACCTTAAACTTAGTGGGCCACACATACGTTGTTTGTAACTTGCGCACTATTAGTAGAACTACTGCTTGCCGACCTGTTCCTCTCCTTCATCCCCCACTACGACTACAGACTTTCCTCTACTGATAAAAGTTAATTCTTTCATTTATTATTTTACATCACGCCCATGATACAGAACGCGGAAGCGCCAAATAATAAAATACGGTACTATACAATTTTTGTTAGCATCGTTTGTGAGGGTAACAAACTGAATTCCAAGGAAAAGAAAGCGTAGCAGGAGGCAGCAGAATGTTAGGTGGGCGGATCAGGTTAAGAAGTTTGCAGGGCTCAAGTGGATGCAGCTAGCAGGGGACCGGGTTAATTGGAGGAATATGGGCGAGGCCTTCGCCCTGCAGTGGGTATAGTTAGACTGATGATGATTACTGTATCATACTGTACAAATGCCATGTCATATCTACCATATGTCTTGCCATATTATACCATACACCAAAAAGTATAATATTTTATTTAACGTAAAGCGCATACAGCTCGTTAGGCCAAATAGCCATCGCCATCGCCGTAACTCTAATTCATACCGAAATGCTCCGCAACCGTATTATATGCAAGGTTCACGGTGGTGTTTGCTTCCCTGGTTTAGCAACCATCTGCTGTTCAAGTTGGAGACCAATTTGCGACAAAGATTCGAATCATCGACATATGCGCATTGAAGTTTTGGCCATTAATTTTAAGTGCAACTATCCAACAAGAGGTGACACTCTATGCCTTCCTTTCCCAACAATCAGCGTAAACATAACTTAAAAAAATGGAGAATAAAAAGGCGTCGTTAAACGCGCTATTTCTTCTTGTCTTAATGCGAAGCTTTAGCGTCCATTTAATTTTACTCTATCCATCAACATTTTCAAGAGATCATAGACGACGTAAAGATACAAAGCAGTCACGTGTTTCATGCCCAGTCCGTCCTGAAGCAGCGTACGTGAGCGTCACGAAACAGCTCATATTTTACCCTCTGAGATGTAACACTACATTCTGAAACAGCAGAAAGCCAACAGTTGAATTCTGGAGGAGAAGCTAACCCACAAAGGTTGATGCGAAATAAAAAGATAGAGTGGCGAATGGCTGTATCACACTCTGACAAATTTGATTGTCGTCTCAAAGCATGTCAACAAAAAATCTTTTGCTCCAGGCGTTCGTTTTCTGCTGCTTGATGATACTTTACAAAACAGGACAACGTGCTTGCCTGCTAAGAGAAAACCTCATGCGCCTTCTTAGAAACGATATCTGAAAAGTGAATAAAACTAAGATAGAAGTGCGCTCACGGAGCCCTCATTTTGTTTCAGACGGCGGTGCTGTTACTTTACGAAGGATGACAGCTCGCGAGCTGTCTGGTCGCGTTTATTAATCTTTGGGGCGCATAGAGAATTTTTGGCAGCTACTAAGACAAATCGGTTACGACGGCTCAGTCGCCTCGGTGCGTTGGAAATTCGGCTTTTGAGCGCGTGACCAAGGAAATGATTATACTCCTTTCAACATTCTAGAGGCATGTTTTCTTTTTAGGTTACTACGTGACTTTGGAACCATTAGTTATTGAACATTACACGTCGTATGAGGCTCCACTAGTTTTCTCACTTGCTTTCCATTGCATTTGTAGTGACTATCACAACATTTACGCTAAGAATAGCAGAACATAATTCTGTACTGCACACACGCCGCTATAGATCTGGCTAGACGTGAACAGAGCTTTTAATTTAGCGCAAATAAATCTCGCCGGGGGAGTGCAGTACAAAAGTTGCCATGATTTCTCGAGTGTAAGTTCGGTGGGAAAAAACAAAACAGCAATGTACGTGAAACGAAAAAACCTTAAACATTTAATATAGAGACAAATTAAGTTGCCTAAATTATTAGTCAACATTTCAGCCAAGACATGCTATAAAAAGTATTGTCCTCCAAAACTCTGAACTGCAGCCCTAATACTTCCCAAGAGCTCACATATAAAAATACATATGCAAAAAAGCCGTTATTACTTTTTGCTCATTAGCTTTAAAATCTTCTTGTTTGATTTTTCTTTCTTCAAATTCAGAGTGTGGCATATTTACTGCATAACAGCCTTGCTCAATCTGAGTATGTAAATTGCGTCGAGAGCTAATTTACATGATATACATCCTCTCTTTTATAACGCGCACGTCGGTCTTTTGTGGGAAATGAATAAGAAATTAAAAGAAAAATTCGATTACTCTAAATGAATCACTTTTGCCCATTTTTTCGAAAGTGCTTGTGCCTTCTTGCTTCAGTAAAGAAGTCATGAAAACAGACTGAAACACACTTGAGGAACCCACTACGACAGTATGTGTATGTGTTCTGGTTATCATCGCCTTTATACCGGTGTAATTGACGTCTCACTGCCTCCAGCCGCCAGCAGAAAATTGCCTCTTCGAAAACAAGTATATTAACCTATATTACTATGCCTCAACCTCAGTCTCCCTTATTGCAGTTTGCACTGCTGCCTATAGAACCGCATATATTATCTCCATTTCGGGCTTTCTCGAAAGTTTTATACCAGAGCTTCCATCAAAAGTTGTTTCTACTGTTCGAAGAAGTTTTTAAGGGCAGCGATTCTGATTTAGAATGAACCATCAGACTAAATAAAAAGAGTCGACTCTCATCCCGAATTCAGAAACTTTTTAATGCATCAGGCTACGCACGGTTTGGGGATCAGCATCTACGTATCTATTGACGCGTTGTAAAGCGCCTTACCTGCCGTAAATCGCTACCGCGATGCTTCCCAAAGTCTA
Source organism: Amblyomma maculatum (assembly GCF_055883805.1). Lineage (NCBI taxonomy): Eukaryota > Metazoa > Arthropoda > Arachnida > Ixodida > Ixodidae > Amblyomma > Amblyomma maculatum. The sequence continues at coordinate 58,137,788 of NC_139352.1, forward strand.
GGCATAATAGTGAAAAATGATATCAATCCACTTCAATCCGGAGGTTATTTATTTATTTATATAATTACTTCTTCATTTCACGTCTATAGGCGAAGTCGCTTTGAGCTCCTTTTGAGGTAGATTCTATATTCTCAAAGCACAGAAAATAGGAGACGATAGTCTCCTTACTGACTGTTTGTGGTTGAGAGGTTTTCTTGAAAAGTTTCGTGTGCGAAGGGATTTGTAAGAGAAACCAACATATAAAAATACAGGACGAAGCAAGAGTAAACACACACTAGCGCTGTCTGCTGACTAAATGTATTTATAACTCGAATGTAAAATACGCAGAATGATAAATGCGTCCAAGCAGAGAAAAGAAGCAACACCAAACTCAGTAGAACTAGGTTTGTCAGATAGGCCAAATTGTGGCTGCACAGCAAAAATGGTTTGCTGCCGAAAAAGAAATTAGACTTCGTTTTAGGCCAAGGCCAAGGTTTAGCGACGTAAGTCAAGTCTGATATCTCCGTCGTAATCACCTCATCGGTACTGCCCGTACCGTCTGATGGCGATGGTTGTCCACAATACTCCTTCAGAACTCGTGTCGGCCCATCGCATGGCACAACTAGATTGTTTATCTCGTACCACTCCTGCCAGAGCCTTTCGTGCTTCACTTCGCTTGCCTCTTGCCTCTCCTGTCTGTGTCACCCATCCCTCACCCTCCTCTATCGTTTCCACGCTCACTGTCAACCCCCTTCCCAAGAACATGGTGCCAGTACGGTACACGGTCCGACGCTGTTTATGTTGATGCGACATATCCTACCTATCGTAGCCCGCCTATACCCTAGCCACTATTTCTAATAAACGAAACCTCCTCTCCCTCGCCACTATCTCTGCTGTCACTTCCAGTGCTGCAGAGGAAGCAGCCTTCGCCCTCGCTATTACCAACACACCAGCCCTTTTCATATTTAGCGACTCTAAGATCGCAGACCCCAACTTTGCGAAGGGACGAATCTTTTCCTCAGCACTCAACACTCTTCAGCACTTCTCCCCCTCTTCCTGTCCTATCCAACTCTTCCGGCTTCCGGCTCACGCGGGGCACCCTGGAAATGAGGCGGAAAGAGCTATCGCTGGCTAGATGACCGACCGAACTGGCTCGTTCCACTCTGGGATGGACACGCGTGATTCCTTCCTCACCTTCCACGATATTGCACTCCACTACCGCCACTCCCGCTTATCCCTCCCTCCCCCTCACAGATCCTTATCTAAAATCGAACTGAATACGTGGCGTCATTTAAGGGCCCACACTTTCCTATCCCCTGCGCGCCTCGCTCGCGCGTGCATTGATCGCGGTGCATTCTCGGCCAAATACACGCTTTGCAGCTCGTTCACACTCTGTACTCACGTCCGGCGCACTTTATCCCCGTTTCTTTGCAATTAAACAGCCAGCAGGTGTGGGAGGCTGCTTTGTACAGCTCGTAGCCGCATATTCAACAGCGGATTGCGACCTGTGCTGAGGAAGTCGCCGCCTGGCCACCCACGGAACGGCGGCAAAGTTTTTTGGCCTTCTCTAAATAAAATTTTCACCACCACCATCCGCCACTGCTCCATATGCTGCCTTCAGCCTGAAAGCAGAACAAGGCCAGCACTGCAATGTGTCAAATCATCTTGTCCAGCAGCAATGTAAAGAAAAATATGAATATATGAAAGGACCCGCCGGGGTGGAGCAGTGGTTACGGCGCTCGACTACTGTTCCCAAGGACGCGGGATCGAATCCCGGCCTCGGCGGCCGCTTTTCGATGGAGGCGAAAAGCAAGGCTCCCGTGTGCTTTGCGATGTCAGTGCACGTTAAAGAAGCCCAGGTGGTCGAAATTTCCGGAGTCCTCCACTACGGCGTCTCTCATAGCCTGAGCTGCTTTGGGACGTTAAACCCCACAAACCGAACCGAATATATGAAAGGAAAGGCGCAGTAACGGTCGCACGTTTTCTGTGGACACCTGCACCACGCCGTAAAGGAAGGGAGGAAAGTGGGACTCAAAGGAGAAGGAGAGGAAGAAGTGACGTAGTGGAGAGCTACGAAATAATTTCGAACACCTGGTGATCTTAACGCTCACTGACATCGCATTGCACACAGACCCATTCCCGTTTCGCCTCCATCAAAACGGGGCCGCCACTGTCAGATTCTAACCGGGCGACTCCGATTCAATAAGCGAGGGTCTTAACCACTGTGCCACCGCAGCGGGTCGTCTCCAGCAGCATCTTCTATTCATTTTGTAAGAGAAAATAGCGCAAAAGGACGAAGGACAAAGTAACAAGAGCGCACAGACGAGCGCTGACTCGCAACTACATTTGTTATTCAGAAATCAAAAACATGTATAAATAGCATCACATGACCTTTCCTTCCCGGCTCATATATCCAGAGCATACCTGAGAACGCCACATCATAGAAAACAGTAAAACCCCAACAAACCGATTATGGGGAAAAAACGCAACAAGAGACACAAAAAAAACAACAGAAAAATGCCAAAAGAACAACTGTAAAATCTTTAAAAACACACAATCACTTCAAGTACTGTCATAAATGCGATTTCTTTTTGAACTATCATTAACGATGGCTGGCTAACGCATTCATTGTGTCTTTTGCGAATGTGGTATGCTTCCATTAACTCCCTGGTCGTCTTATCTTTGTCCTTCGTCCTTTTGCGCTGTTTTTCCCTTACAAAATGAACTTCGACCAACTCGCCCAACTCAGCATCCTACTGCAGCATCTTCTAGCTTCGGGCTGCCACCGCGTGCGGAAACAAAGCAAGGCAGGTTTTCGACGTAGTTAAACCAAGTCTGGTGTGCGAAGGCTTTCGCGCAAAGATGGAAGCTGATATACACGACGACTTCCAATACACAGCGCGAGAGTGTTATAGTTTAACACACGGGGTTATCGGTTGCAACCCCACACACGGGCTATCACAGGGTGCAACACACGGGGTTGTCAGCAACAGCCCCGACGTACCGTCCTGGCTTCAAATGAGAAACTCCTCGGCTCGAATTAGCTCCGCCACTTTGTCTTTGCAGAGACCTCATACAAGATTCGTATTCGGATTCGACCATTTTAAGCAGTGTTTTCGCATTAATCAGCCGTGTTCATCGCCGCCCCTATCGACGTGATACAGAGGAGAACGTGGAGACACATCTTTGCAAACGTGTTATTTAGAAGAAGAAGTTTTACATCGAGCGTAAAAACTTGGAGGCCACTGCATAATCAGCATTGGGAAAATGCAAAAACATTAGTGCTGCCACGCCTTTTTTACTTACACAAAACTAATTATTTATCCTTAATTAGGATATCACTGATGAGCTTATCCTTAACTATTATCATTTTCTCATAGTGGTCACATTATCGCTAATTATCTGCCACTACCTTGTCAGTAATTATTTTTATCAATACTTGCTATGACTGTAATCCTTATGACGGTCTACAACAGATACAGATTCAGTGACTATCTAGCCACCGCCGCAAGCGACGTTCACATCTTCCACTTGAACTCTGAAGCGAATCAGTTATGAAAGGCACGCTTCAGAGATCAAGTGGAAGACCTGACCACACATTGTACACACCGCTAAGATAATAATTCATGAATAATGCGAGCGCCCACACCGAACTGCAAGGTAACATGTGCAGTAACCGAGAATTCCCACATTCACAGAAGAAAGCATCAGATTTTGGTGTAGTTTCCCTACATGCAGCTAGTTTGACAGTCAGGATCTCTAGCCGATCGTCCTTTGGCTTTCGAAGAAGGCCTGGCCCAGATCTAGCCCACCCTCATTTTCCTTTAACATATATATTGCTGGAAATTTGATGAGACACTTGCTAACTTTGGCTACTGCATTTTGGAGTCAGTTTAAGATATTTGCGAAGGTTTTCTTCTCGTCTGCAGCTTGTGGCATTAGTCACTTCGCCGTGCAACGTTTCTATAGGCCCACGCGCTGCTTCCCGCAACTTCCCGATAACATAATTGCTCTCTTCATTTCTCCGACCACAAAGCTTTCTTCATGACCATCAAGAACTGTTATTGGAGTGTTTCTTGAAGGAATATGTGTGAAAAATAAAATAGTTGTCTTTAATAGTAGATACATGTCTTGCTCGAAATCTTTGCCTCAATCTAGCGAAAAAGGTGAAACAGCTGACGAGCTGCGTTAAATTTTGCATTAGGAAGTAACGTAATCATTGGCAAATTTTTCTGGTGGTACCTAGACTGTATAACAACAGTCCTTTGCTGACATTGTGTGTTCGCTTATAAGAAAAGAAAGGCACAGCTTCTGTTATAATATAAGGTGAATGCCTTTATAGGAGTCTCCGTCCGCGCGTGCGTCCTTGAGAAGCGTCACACCGCGAGATACCGGGGCATACCGCGAGATTACGCGGAGTTTTGTTTAACTGAAGGCCTTTAGTTAGCGGTAGATAATTACCGATAGGAATTGTTAGTGGTAGTCAGTGATAGTGTCAATTGGTGGTGATGATGATAGTGACAGCGATTATGATAGCGATAGTTCCTGATGATGGCAGTGAAGGTTAATGATATTGATTGCGACGTCGGGCCTCATGATCGACTGTGACCCAATCAATTGGTGACGTCAATAGCTATAGTTAGACGTGGCATCATGACGTCACCTCCGGTCATGACCATACAATCCACGCATATACGAAGCTGACCGCTCCGGACGTCAGATAAGGCGTCCGTGCTGCGCCTTTCATAGCGTACAAAAGCAGACGCAGTAAAGCAGGAATCAGCAGCTTTTCAAAATAAAGGTTTCGTCTCATCGCACTTCAGTAGTCAAAGTGCCCCCTAGAATTTTTCTGTGGACACCTGAACCGCATAGCAACACTTTGTCTTCCTGCTCTTTGAAGCTCCAATGAGCGTAAATTGAAGTCCACGGGGAGACCTGCTTTACCCAACGTAGAAAAGCTTTGGCTTCTAAAATACACTACATGGTGGAGTAAAGAAACAATGAAAATTTCGTAACTCAGAAGCATACAATCGGAGACAACCAACGACATGAAGTAGCGAGAGTTGGGAAGAAAATACTTTAGTTTCAAGCATTTTCATAGAACAATGAAGTTTTGTAGACCGCATTCAAAGATCTATGTCTACTTTTGCCTTTATGATATCAGGTGATATCGGCACATGTATTAAATAAAATATGTTTCATCGTTTTCTTGTTCGAAACTCTAGTAGAATATTTTCCAACTTACGTGCGGCCCTCGCTCTTCTGAAAATTTATCCCAAAGAATCTTGAGAACTGAACCTCTTGGCAATAAATGGCGGTGGAGTTTATACGCATTTCTTCAGAGAAGTTAAGGCGGACGTGTGTACGAAATCCGCTGTATTAAGTTTCCTCTGAGAAATAATTGCGCCGCCGCTGGAGACTGAGTAATCTCCTCGCCAATTATGTTTAACGCTATCCCCTTTTTAATGGCTCCAGGCACTGCGTCTGGTATTTGGAGGCTATAACTATACCTTGTTTGTTCTATTTGGCCTTAGGAAATGAAATGCTTGCGAGACCGCAGATGCGCTTTGATCGATTCTTAAACTCAACTGGAGCGACTAATTATAGCCTTTTTGCCCCCCGAATCTGAAAGCAATTACTGCTATTTTAGTAAATTCTATAACCTCTGTTGGGCATGATTTTATGGCTTCTTTTTCAAATTTGTACAAAGCTTAGCCCACTGCATTTTCGAGTCGATCATAACTTGCTTATGCGGGGCCTCAAGTTGATCGAGCTATTGAGCTGGAAAAGGTTGATCATCTATAAACATATCATTCACTCCCACTAGTCTGAAGACGCGACAGACCAGCTAACTGATTCTAATACAGGGTGTGTCCAGAAAGTAATTCAATAATTTTTGGGGTGTTGTTGTTGGCTCTATCGCGCTCGGAGTAGTTGAGTTGAGTTGACTGTCAACTTTTCATTATTCTTGTGCAGTCTGCTCTAAGCTCTGAGAGCGTCAGGATCGCTGTTTTCGTGTACCTGCTTATAGTGCTCTTGTCAATGACATCCGCACGCCCACAACGCTACGCAATCAGGATGATTCCGAAAGCGTACGACAAATCTGATTTGTCATATTTTGATGTTTAACTGTGGTTGAAGGTGTTTAAGGCCGGTCGGGAAGGCATGTATGAGGAATCCCAACTCTAGACGGCCATCAACGAGCAAAAGTTACGAAAATTGTCTCGTGTTCGCATTTTTTTAACGTCGACCGTCGAATGAGTGTGCAGGTGATAGCATACTTTCTGAATATTTCAAACATTACGGTGCACAACTTCGTATGCGGCAGTTTGAACATGCGAAATGTGTGCGCAAAGCTGGTCCTCAAATTGTCTGGCGACCAGCAAGACGAACCGAGTGAAATTAATGCAAATTTCCTTTTTGACCACAAAGGTGTGGTTCACAACAAATTCGTACCCGGAGGACACGCAATCAACAATGTATACTACTTGGATGTACTCGAGAGATTGAGAAAAAGGGTCGTCGGAGCGTGAAACTAGGAGATTACTTACTTAAGGAGAAGATTGGGGTACTTTCAGGACACACCTCATAATTTATGATGCCAGGTCAATGATATCTGCTCTGTGTGTGCGAGAATATTAAAGTGCCCTCTATGCAGGATTAAAAAACGAGCGCAGATAAAGCAATTAATTTATTCACGTCTGGAGATTTTTTTCTTTAGCATCGACTTACTTTGCGTTTATTCACAGAAACATTGCATCGTTGTAGTGATTGTAACTGCCTGGTTTCAAAGCACAATCCCACCCCACTTTCCCCCCCTTTTCTACTCCGGCTTTTGACTTCAAGGCTCTTCGCGCAGTTTCGCAAAAGCTAGGATTATCTGAAATAAATTAAAGGGGCCTTAGCCGCATGACCGCAAGCGGACACACGTGGTTGATGTCCAGTGATCGTCTTTTTATTCACCACGTTTGCAATCGCCTCATTTAACCTGGGGCAATTCCATTGACCTCGCACAGACACTTGCGCACGTGCATGTTCATTCCCCGCTAGTTTACGATCAAAAATTCACCTTTGTGAAGCCTGTTCGGCATGAAAGGTTCAGCCCTCGACGTATCGCCTACACTGAATGTTTCACAAACTCTATTTGCGGCGTCGGTGTGTTAAAGCTCGGAAGTTTTCGCTAAGCTCGTTCCGTTCCATTTTCAATCTTCCAACGCCCGAGGCATATTGAGGTGCTCATAATTCTCCACCTCCGTACTCTGCTTTGCGTCTTTTTATTTGTTCTTGCTCCTAAGCCGATTACTATCAATTCTCGCGCGTTCTTCGCCTGTGTACTGCCTTTCATGTCGCACCGCGCCTATTAGTACTTGCTGTTAGTGACATTGACAAATGCAGCAAGCAGTTCTCACGAACTTTTGGGAAGTACCTGATAATAAGGTTCAAAAAGCTGAAGCCTGCGTGTAAAATTAATTACAATTTTGGAGAACAACTTTTATTTCAGTTTTTTTTTTTAGCATATAGATTGGTCTCATTACCTCCTGTAAAAGATATGGTTAAGTTCCTACTACAATCGACTAGTATTTGCGAGCTCAAAAAAAAAAAATATACACGTGTGTTGGAAATCAGAGCATTAAGGACTATTAAAAGGAAAGAATCAATCGCTACACATGGGCTAGTGTTTCGTCTTATTTTTGTTTTTAGAGAATCATGTTACAAAAAGTGTTTTTTTTTTCTCATACCAGAAGCCAACTCTTGTTCTGACTTTCAAATACCTTACAATGTTCGAGGAAGTATTCAAAAATAAGATTCAAAACGCTTTAAATTTTATGAATGAAATATTGCGTTTATTAGCTGAAGCGATGGAACTAAATTGGGGAGAAGTAAAGGTATTCTTGAAGGTGCAATATTAAGGACTTATCTTGCTTCAAGTAAGCGAAGGCGCCTGTTCGAAGAACTGACGCACAGGACTAACCAATAAAAACCGCTGATATGCATTTTTTACGCAACGGATTTCATAAAACCAGCAATCTGTGCAAAACTCATGTGAATCAAGAAACTTTTGTGGCTATGCTCCAGCTTGTTAAGTACATCTTTGTTATATCCGGATAAAGCATTGTGGGGATATATTTTGCTATGCGCAGACATCGTATCAATCGAAGTAAAGACTTTTATTATCTTTTAGTACTCAACCAATGAACCGTACAGCGAGTCCGCCATGAATGTTGAAATTGTTTCTAAAAGTTGGTTCCATGATGAAGGAGATGGAGAAATTTATTTTATTTGGCTGTTTGTAGAAGCAATAAATTGCACCTGACTTAGGCGATGAAGGTTTTAAGGCAGGCGAATAAAAGGGTCACTACATTGATGTCTGTAAGCTGAGCTCTTGACGGAAAGAGAAATGTGCTTGCTGATTTCAGTGTATTTTTCACAGCAGGGAGATAAAGCGGCGTCGGCCTTCATTGCCGCACAGGACATGAAATTAGAACAAGAAATTCCTGACAAATCAATATATGCTGAAGCGTTGAAGGCCGTCAATGATATGGGCTGTACCATTATGTAACGGGAATTGTAAAGTTTGGCGTCATGTCAAAACGAAGGCATGGCGTACGGGTACCTAGTCAGCGATCTCTCCGCCGTAGAAACTTGGAGGATGGGGAGAAAGTGCTTGAGGTGAAATTAGGCATATGCACTGAGCTATAAAAAAAAAAACATAAAGGAAGCCTTAACTGTGTTGCGGAATAGAGTAGTGAAGATAAAAAAAATCATACTTCAAGTTTTCCTACTTGACATCTAGGGGTTGAAATGGTCACGAGCAGGGCTGAGGCGAGCCTTCGTTGTGATGCTCTGAAATGGCGCTCAATGATCTGAGTTCCCTCATAATATTACGGCGGGTAGCTTAGTTTAGGGAATATATTGAGGAATACATGTAAATTAAACTTCACGATGAAGTTCACCGAAACACAAAGGGCCCAAGCGCCTTCAGTTCAAGATTTCAGCTACAACATTGTGAAGCACTCGCAGTGGGAGATTTCTGCCGACCAATCACTTTAAAAAACTGTTCGCCGCAGCTCTTAGCCATTCTTACCTCCATAGCGCTTCACTTTTGGCAACTATTCGCCCACATGCGTGGTATAAAAATGCGCGATCGTCAGGGCAAGGCAGAATTCAACTGTGTGTTCACGTCTTTGAATTCGCGTCAAAAGAACCGTTACGAGGGTAGGGTATGCAATACGACATACATTTAGAACAAGCCAGTGGAAACTCTATTCTAAGAAATATCAGAATACGTTAAGTGTGGCGTTGATTGATATTAAATCAGTGCAGTCATAGTTTTGTTTGGGCTTAACTCTTTAGCCCGGTTACAAAGGTAAACGCATGTAACACTTTTATGGCGTACATAAGAAGGAAGCCTCCCATCATAGAAACCAAAGAAAGCGCAGTAAGCTCGTTTTTCAATTTTTCGGTTCATCAGGCTAAACAAGGTGACAAATTCAATTTTTATGAGGTAATGTTTGAATAAAAAGCCGAAAAATGGCTGCAGCTTAACTCCGTTATTTATAGTAATCCGCGCGCAAGCTGTGTCCCTGCGTATTCCTTGGACAGCTGCCGCCTTTCAGCATCCTTCAGCCACCCTTGGTCCAGTCGACGCTCCCGTTTTTCATCCATCTCTGTCGCTTGCTTGGCGCCAGGGTGATATATCACGGCGAGGTGGTGTTATACTCGTGTAGCGCCATGATAGTACTCCAAATAATTATTTTTACTTTAATCGCTTAAAAGACTCTAAAGAGTAAAACTATACAAAATTAAAGATCAGATAAAATGTTTAACATATTTTTTTACGGTTGTCATATTTGAGTGAAATAAAGCCTCATAAAGGTGTACTATTGCAATAGTTTCGTATCTTTTTGTTTGCTGTATGTAGTTGTACGCGTACCGTGTTTAATTACACGCAGCGTGTACTGCGCGAGTCGTTTTCCGCGTGCACGATGGTTAATAGTATTTCTTGTCCACGCGTGGATCGATCGCGCGCGGGTAACTTGATTCTCGGAGCCCGCATTTTATTGGTCCGTTCCCGGCGACCAAGCGGACGGCCGAAACCGGCAGAGAAGATAACACTCGCGCTAGATAGTCAGTGGGTCCTGCAAGACAGCGCCCACCTTCACTCGAAAGCTAACACAACCATCCATATTCACACAACATTCCATCAGCTGTTTTCACTAGTAGGTGCAGTACGTATGCAGCGCGCTAGAGCTCAACGTGATGCCGAAAGGGATCTGACATTTCGCCTCATATGTGAATGCTATTGATCTTTGTTTTTTTGTACTTCAAGTGTGCACATCTCCCCACTTGCAGTTTTTTACCAGCTTTATTTCTACAGAATGGCACGTCTCGCTTGTCACGGCTGACCACCTTGACCGAACTTGGTCAAACGAACTAGGAGATTACTGAATTGCGCTGCAGCATCGTTCCACGCACAGCACGGCGATCTGTTATGCAAGAAGCCTCCATAGCTTCTGTTTTGCCACTGTTGCCAGGCTCGTACGCCGTAATTGGCTCTAGATCTGACCCAAAAGTCTCGTGGAAAGTGCTGAATACTATGCGCCAAATGACATCATGGCTGCAAACACAATTAGCAAAGGAGTGCAGAGGGTTTACATGGGAGTGCCGGTGTCGCTCTCGCTCTAGTCTTGGTTTTATTAACTTTATGCTTAGCGCATTTACAAGCCATTCCTTTTCCCAAATCCTTTCATGAGGATCGCTCGGCTCAGCCCGTGGTCTACGAAATAGTGCCGACGAGTTAGACGGCTCTGGCCGACTCGCTTCGGCGCTAGCTGGAACTACGAGCGCGTGAGTGGCGACGTCTTCTTGTTATTAATCGAATAGCGTCTTACGTTGTTAGTTGGATGGGCTCAGCTGGCGAAGCAGCGCCCGCATGGCGGTTGCGCGCGCGGCAGCAGTTGCGCCGTGTCATGTGGTCTCACGTGATGACGTACTCCCACCGCTCCTCTGCTTGAAGGTCAAATTGCGGAGACGATGACCTGCTAGCCTGATAATGAATTCGCTTTAACAATTCGTTGGAGGCACTTAGGGCAATGAAGCGAAAACCTTTCCTGCGACTTTTTGAAATCAATTTCCGCTTTTTCACTGATTTGCGCGTATTTTAGCTTTCTTCTTTTTTGCTCATTTTCCTCTTTTCTTAGCTTCTTTTCTTTCTTAATGTTTCTACTTTTTTTTCCTTTGGTTGTTTCTTCTCACTTTTTTTCAACTGTTTTTCCCTTTTACTACTTCTTTTCTCTTTTACTTTTGAGTGTCTGTTTTCGATCTGTAACGCAATGCTGACTTAAAACTTTGCAACTCTTTTGCGCGGTTTTGCCCTATATCGACGTCCTTAGCTATTTTGACGTCATACTGGTCTTTTTGCCTCTATTTATATACTAATTCTTCCACACCTACAAAATTTTGCACACTGGCGCATTTTTCATCCTCTATTTCATGAAACTATAATTTTAATCATCAATCAATTCGTTTCTCGACAATGAAAATGTGACGCCCTCCGCAGACGCACAAATCCTGTCCACACTCATGATACTATAAAAGTATTCGTATTTAAAATTTGCCAGAGAATTACATTGGTTCTTTAAGGTAATCATGCGAAAGCCTTAGTGGATCTGTATGCAGTTCCCCTTGCGGACCTTGTTACCTCAAATGCAATTTTCTACTTGTGTCATGATTAATACTTTTTGGCCTGGATTATCTTACACAGGCTCACTATTTAGCAGTCGTCACCTATCACCTTTTGTGAAAAACCAACAGGCATAAATACAAACGCTTACTTCAACCAAAACGTGCTAATTAACGAGCTTACGTAGCATGGCAGTAACGTTTCCTACCCAAGACACAACGATCGTGGTCGGTTCAGTGGCAACGACAAAAGAGCTGCACGAGCTGGCCAGGTCGCCGCTAGCAGACAGTTCCTGCTAGGTCAGCAATGCGTACTCCTCTTGGCCAACAACCCAAAGATCAATCGTTACCTAGGGCGGTTTCCTCGAGTGGCTAAAGAAGTGGCACCTGGCACCTACATGGTCGGGTTCTAGTTGGTCGTGTGACTACGTGACGTGTAGCGACCACTTGACATAGCAATATGGCACGGGCTTTCGCTTTGAGCGCCTCTATTAGGATGGAAAGATGAGAAAAACAAAGTCTTCGAGGACATTTCCACTCTAACTGAGGCGAACCACCCCTTGTCCACGCCGGCACGTTCACACTGATTGGTTAAGGGAAGTTCTATATCTCTGTCGGGTTACTTTTACGTAATGTGATACCTTAGATGTTATGCTACACTTAATGTTGCTGCTTCAGTTCCCCAAGCAAATTTTCTTCCTTACTAATTAGCTGCATAAAAAATTTAGAAAGGACGAAATTTATGCGTACGTGAAGTAATCTAAAATTGCAGAATCATGCAACTAAGCTGGTGTGGCCCATTGCGAACTGCATCGCGTTCAAGGTTCCGGATCTATATACAGAAGCCTATAGAAAGGCACTTGATATGTGCCAAATGTTTCGCCCGTTTAAAAGAATTCTGCGTGCGATACCTGTTTAGATATTACAAATTAAAACAACTGCTAGAATTTTAATTAAAGCAATGGTCACGACAATAATTTTTTTAATATATAGATTGCGACAGCGCATTGTACTGTATACACAAGGCGATTTTGTAGTCAAAGAAGGCTTCACATTCTGTAACTACACCAAGGACAAATAATAATGAATACAGCATTACAAGGATATGAGAACAATACCTTCAATACGGGCTCTTTCGTGGTGAAATCGCCGATCTCAAATCAGGAATCAAGCCGATTCCCTTAAGGGCCATCTTAGCTGCTCTGTGTAAAATTCTCGAAAGTGGCTCTCTCTCATTACTTGCGTGCGTTCTTTACTGTGGGTAGCATTTCTATTTTATGTAGCTGACGTGAACGTTAGCGCCATTTCTGAATTAACCTTGTGCTGAACGTAAACGTGCACACACTGGTTGCAACTGACGAAGGAGGGCCCTTTCCATGGGCCCTATTCTATGTAGGCCTTTCATGAATGGAAACTTGCATCCTCAACACGTGTCCCTTAATAAAATTTGCAAAAAAATATTTTGATTATTGACTCTACTCGCTTTTCTCTATTTCTGTATTTAGGACGTTTTAGTTTGCCTCAACCTGTTCAACGCACTTTTCTTTGAAGTCTCCAGGCGAAACTTGGCTGTGTCACAGCACAATCTACTCCCATATTCACTCTCTTTTCCGGAAGTGCGCATAGGATCCGGTTGCAGTAAGGCAAAACGTTAAGGAATGCGTGGTAAGGAAGTTTGCAGGACGGTGATATTAGAAAAGGACATATGTCCTTTTTAAATTAAATGCGTCTGATATCAGACGCATTTAATCATTTTGATTCGAATAAGACTTTGCTATGCATAAGAGGTCAACAAACTTTTAAAAATTTAAGATTCCAACCACACTAGCCAGTCAAAACAACTAACTACAGAACCATGTCAAAAATACGGCAAAATCTCAATCGAAAACGGCAGTATTTCTTGTCGTTCCAGTAGAACGACAAGAACTACTTCCACGTGCCAGTGAAAGTCCAACTTATCCTGTACTTACCTAATACTTTTCTGTTGCAACAACAGAAACTTTTGATGTTACAGAAATTTGCCGTTGTCCCAACAGTTTAACGTTCAACAATTGCACATGGTTTGGTCGTGATACCAGAAAAGTCTCTGCAGTATTTTCCGAATGGGTACACTATACATACACGGCTTGTTCTAAGCGGATATTGAAACTGAATCATTTGTGCTGAATTCTTGCCGTTATTTAAGCTGCTACACACGAATTCCGCCGTTTGTTGTTTATACAATACTCCTGCAGTTACCATTCCGTAGTGAACTTTACAGGAGTGCCTCGGCATTAGCGCTGTCTAGCGCAAATTTATATCCGGGCAGAGAGATGCAGACAAAGCCCGTTGGGCCGAGTATAGTGGAGTGCAAACAGGTTCGGTAAACAGCGCGGACCACCTGCACGGTCGAGACGCAGCGTAGGTAAACAGACAGACAAGCACTCTTAGTTTCTATCTGCTCGTGAATACGTATTACACCTTGCGAGAACGGTATGGCAGAGCACGTACCACCCGCACCGCATGTTCTATGCCTTCTGAATGGAGCAAGGAATTCGCGACCATACAGATCCCTAGTCTGGATTCAGAACCACGCGGAAGGGCCTTTTGTTATGAAGTAGTGTACACTGCGGAATAGGATCGGACGAACGCAAAGCCAGCTTGCATGTTTGCGTGTTCTGTGCTTCCCTTTCGCCTGGCGTGGTGGTCAATGTGTTCAGATGCATGGCTTACCCTCCGAAGCTGAGGTGCTGCCGATCGCTTTTATTCGCCGTTTGCTGCACTCCGGTTTCCAGCACAGCTACGCTTACCACTTATGTTAGTGCACAACAAAATAACGTTGGTCTAAGATATTTCGTAACGAATGTATGAAGTGGCGCTAGCCTGTTCATAGCGCTTATTTAAGCCACCCAGGCAGAACACAAGAGACAGACGCTGCTCAACGTCTATGCCTGGCTTCGCCTGGGGTTCTAACTAGCAGTGCTGCAATATTCTGACTCTGTGCTGTACTGAAGACAAGATATAAGACGTATACACGAAGGTAACACCAGCTCCCCAAAGCCAAGACATGCGTCGGGGAAGGATTGTGTTTTATTTAGCGCGCTAGCATCACTCCCGCATTGCAACAGAATTCTCTTTTTTTTGCTTGTCCGCTTCTCCTCCAGAGCATGGTTCAGGCAGTTGTCAGATGGCACTGCCCGGTATTAACTGATCGATAGTTTGTGTGACGCCCCAAGAACCATGTCGTTGCAGAATAGGCAATAATTGCTAGCTTTGGCCGCACTCTTCAGACGTGAATTAAACCAATCATGAGTCTCGGACCAAAGTCAGACGCACTGCTCATAATTCCTGCAGGCACTTCCGTAAGGTTTTGTAACAGCGGGGCTTCATATCCATGTCGGGTGGGCACTGAGATAATGTTTTATGTACTAGCAGAAATCGACACCGCAACGATAACCGAAGTTGTAGGGCACCTTATTATCCTTTCGTTCAAGAAATCTAAATCAGCCGTAGTTGCTATGCTCATGAACAAAATTGTTGTGCTCATGAACGAAAAATAATGGTGTATTCATTTCTTGACTGTAAAATAAGGCAATAGAAGACAGTAAAAAATCAAACGCAAGGTGCGCTGTTAGCCATTCTAGTGGCGGCTATCAAATCTCGCTTTTGGAGGTATTTATGTTGTGTATAACCTCAAGATGAGGGCGTTTACCAGGCACCTTTTCTTCGGCTATGGCATAGTACATGTTCCAATTGCTATCTCTGTTTCTATATTGCACGCAAGGTTTATCTTTGGGGTTTATAGTTAATACAGCAATATAAAATCCGTTGGCTCACACCGTAATAAAAATGCACGGAAACATTTCCCCATGATTTGCTTCGCATCGCTGGTCGTGCTTTCCTTTGCTTGTGGGAAGTTAAAGGATGCAATCAATTAGGCTTAAGCATTAACGAAATTGCGAAAAAGCTTTGAACTGTTCAGTGGGATGTATCGCGAGAAAACATAAAGCAGACCACAATCCGCCGCACATGAATATGAGCTAAACCTAGCCCACCTGTGCCGACAGGTCGGTCGGAAGAGGTAGTCATGTCGCATGTGGTATGGAAGAGACCTTCCAAGAAATTTCGCTGCTAAAACAAGTTACATATGGAAGTTTTGCCGAATATTGACCGATCATGTGGGACAATGCTCTAAGCATAGCGCTGTACAACGGATAGCCGATCTTTCCAACAGTGTTCATATGGCTGTACCCGTTTAATGGCACGCATAGGCAATTTTGCGATACACACGTCCGCACCACGCCCGCATATTCCGCCGGTGTAGGTCCCCACAATCCAAACGACAAATCGCAACTCCTGAACCACGGCTGATCTGAGCACTTGAAATTGTTCCAAAGTGCTCGGTTAAATGTACTTCATTCACACTATGCTTAACTGTCCGCGCTAAAAAAAAAAGCCATATCAACTGCATAACCGTATACTTCGAGCTCAGTATATCTGGATGCGGAAACCTTTGATGGGATTGCCCTGCAGAATACTCATACAAAACGGTTCTAATTATAGTACCAACAGAAGTTGTGGCTTCGACGTTTGAAACTGAAAAGAAATTGCGCCTCGATAGTGAACGCACAGTTGCCTTTAGAACAGCCATCGAAATGACCACGCAGTAAAAATACGAAAAGAAGACTAGTCTACGCGTAATTTCAAATCGGACCTCTCGCTTGAGAGACGCTGACGCTGTCACGTTGCCATGGCACTCATTTTGTTTTGTTGCCTGGCTTTGACATACAATATTTTACAAAAAGAATCTCTAATCAGAGCATGAAAAGGACATAGCTAAGCCCATGTACCGATTGGCGTGACGATAATATAGCGTTAGCCAGGCTTCGTGACATTAATAGTCCCGGAATGACAACAAAGGCTCTGGTGAACCCTAGAAGTCCCGTAGGGGGGAAGAGTGTGTGTGTGTGCGAGGGGGGGGGGGAGGGGGGGTTGTGCAGTCGCTTTTTGTATGGCGATATACCAGTACATACTCTCGCGAAAAAACAATTTAGAAGCTCTTGCATTACTGTCGCAGTGACAGCTTGTCGTTATGTAGCGCCATATAAAGTTGAGGCCCATGAGCATAATTACATAAAATGGAACCTTATCCTCATCTATGCTTAATCGACTGCCGTCCGTGTAGTGAAGAATTTTCTTTATTCGCGCTGCAATACATCCCAAAAATAAGCCGCAGGCGTGTAAGAACGAGACGGATACATCGTGAAAAAACTGATGTCGGTGGAGCACCTGGCGTAAAACGATGTGCTCGAGTCCAAAATTCTTATCTTTAACCCGTCGGAACAAATGTTCTGTCTGCTGCAGTGTTACCAATCGCAAGCCGAAACGAAGACGGCCAGCACCCTGTGGAGTTTATTTTTACATGCGAGCAATGCAGAACTTGCATTACGTACCAAAGCTTTCTGATGAAAAAGTTACCTACAGTATCTCAAGCGAAAATCGATACCTTGGAGCATTTCCACGTCACATCGGGAAAGCGATCAAGCTTCAATGGCCATCTTCCGTGCCAGAGCCTAAGGCACTTGGCCCGGTTCACCCCGCTACTAGTAACTTGATAGAATTAACGGACATAAGTGACCATCAATTATGCTGTCCTGGTTAACAGTTCAAATAGCAACATCGTAGGCGTAAGTCAGTAGCTTTACCTTGGCTCTTAAACCAATTAATTGCGTCGGGTTTTATTATTTTCATGCCACAGTCTCAATGTAGATACAAACAAAACAAGACGGAGGGGGGCAGCCCTGCCGGACCAATCGCTGCACGCTAATAGAGTATCCCAGACTCCTTTCGCGATCAAACTTGCATTGTTTTGATGTGCAGAGCCACACCATTGCGGCGGATGACTGAACCGACATTCACATGATCCAAAATGGAAAACCAAATTTCGTGAGCGACCCAAACAAAGGATTTTTCAAATTCGATGTGGAGAGGGCCATCCGACAATTCGAGTTATAACAACATTCAACAACACTTCGCGACTCATGAATGTTGGAAACAATCGGCCTTCCTTGTTTATCACACGTCTGGTGGAGGCCAATTACGTCCGTCAATCACGGCTGCAAACTTCGAATCGATACCTTCAAAAATTTTCTTATTCGAGGTTCGTAAGCGCTGTGGGTGTGTGTACTGTAACCAACTGTAATGCATATGTTTTATGCTCTTTACGAATTAGTACCATGTGCAATGGTGCATGCGATGAAGGCAGTGCATTTACCTTGCAGGCTTCTTTCAAGATCACTATCAAGAAAGAGGTAATTTCATGCTTGACGTGTTTGTAAAAAAGTGCGGAACCCTCCCGTCTCGGTGATTTACCAGGGGTTAAGCTACCGTCTGCGTTCTTGACTTCCGTCTCAATTATTTCTAGTTGTAAACGCTCTTTCACTTGGTTTTCCAGGCGCTGTATAAATTCCAGAGTCTTACCACGTTCTCCAGAACGGCCTTCTCTCATAGCATGAGTCGCTTTGGGACGTTAAACCCCACAAAACCAAAACCAAACCAAACCTTAAACGTGATTGTGCCTATCGTATGCGGCGCAAAAAGCGCTTGATATTTGTTGAAAGCTGCTTCGATGTGGTCGATATGTCGGCCGACAAAATCCCGCCTCATTCTGTTTTGTCGATATGATTTCTTTCTGCATTTGATTTTTCAAACCCTAGTGCTCGCTTGAATGGCGTCTTTTCTATTGCTGAGTCTTCTGCCCTTAACGCTCACCGAAAGTGTTCTTCCAAGAATTTTGATTTTTTTGTTTTCTCTATATCTTTTATTGCTTGCCCAGGAGCGTATACAGGTAGCCGTAGGGGATGAGAGTGGTGGCTGCTCCTGGACTACGATTCTGGGAATGGGAAGCACCCGCCGGCGGGGGCTAGCCTGCCAACGGTGCTTGTACTTGTTGTAGGCGATCATTCCACCCTTCGCCGCTTCGGTGGCAAATGGTCGCTGCGACACGTGTCTTTCCCTCCCTCTCTCTCTATCTTCTTTTTCTTTCTTCTCTAATTTCTCCTCTGTCCGCACGAGGCAGCGGAGTTGGCTCAGCTACAGAGCCAGTACAGGCCCATGCATTTTCTTTTCCTTCTTCTTCAAGTCGCAACAAGAACAGGTAGCCCTATTTATTGCTTCAATCTTTAGTTTGTTTAGGCAGATCTCACTGCTGTCACATATGCATTTTTTTTAGAATTCGCCGACGAGCCTAGTCACAGCCGGCTTACCCGAATTGTCCGTACATTTCGCAGCGTCCTCAGCTTCAATAGCGTCCATCAGCTTCTTCCTATCTTCGTTCGCTCCGAACACGGTTGCCTGCGCACAGGTGCGGGCACTTGGGGCACCTGCACTTGGAGCACCTGCACTTGGGGCAACTCTGCACTTTACAGTCGTGCGGAAGTGACCGGCCCCGTAGCAATGTCGGCACTGCATGGACCTCCCGGGCACCACCACGAGAGCCAACTCGCCGGCGACTAAAACCTGGGGGGGGGGGGGGGGGGGGGGGCAGAATTGTTCAACTTCACACTCCGCTTCAACGTGACCAGCGCTATTCTCGTGGTGAATCCATTTTACTTCATGCCGGTGACACGCCAACACTCCCGCTTCACCTTCGTGACGCTCCCGAATGCCGCAAAAGCAGTGTGGATGTCGTCGTCAGCGACGCCGTGCAACATCCAATGCAAACGCAGCTTGACCAGCTGGTCGTCAGGATCAAAGACGATGCAGCGGTGTCTGCTGACTTAAATCGTCTTAAGTAGCCAGCTTCGTCGTGGCTTCCACGCTGCCCAAGGTTGCAGCCCACACGTGGATAATTTGATACGCTCGAACGCCACGACGTCGGGGAGCTCACCAACATTATCGAAGGCGTCCCCGAAGTCCTCACCCCTGTAGGGCCTCGCACGCACGTCCTCGGGTAGAAAAATCACGTTTAAAACAAAGCGTGCGGTGGGCAGCTTTGAGTATTACAATCTCGTAATCCTTATTTTCTTCGCATTGAACCTGTTTCCGCAGCCAGCAAAGGTCGCAACGATGCTTCGAAGTTTGAAGCTGAGTAATGGCGCCTCTTGGTAATGCAAAGTTGTCTTAAACTCTCTCCCTATTTCTCCGTCTCTCCCCCTCTTTCTGACATTAGGATCTCGACCTTCTTTGCTATGGTCCTAACACCCACGACGTCAGATCATTTAAGGGTAGATTATTTAGTTATTGCCAAATACTGCAGCGCAGTTAGGTGGCCAAAAAGGGAAAATCATGTAGCTTTCAGAGAAACTTCCCAGTTGCACAAAACAGGGGTATTTGAAGCCAAGGCAACCACCAGTATGAAGCAGTCGGTCTACCAACTAAGCTAACCTTGGCATCTAGAAGGAGGCAAGGCTAGAGCAAATTCGTCAACGACTCGAATCGCAGGTGAAATGCTGCTATTCAAATGCTTAACTAAGTTTCTCAATGTGGGACAGATTGGCAGTAATACGTAACTCAGTCGCATCCACCCATGAGCAACCACACGGAAACAAATCAAAGCTATGCAGTTTAAACAAAAACTGCCTACTTTGGTATAAACCCTAATCTTTAATTACTCGCGTGAACAATCGTTTTCGATATGGCTTTGTTGCGTGGATAGAAACAAAATACCGAGTCGTACCTCATTATTTGTGCCCAGATTGTAGAAACGACAACCTAACATTCCGCAGAGTTTCCTGCCTGGAGCCATTCTCGCTCCTTGACTTCCGCGTTCCCCCACCGATCGATGCTTGCTATACCAAGCGAAGGCAGTCAAAGCAGTTGCGTGCCACGCTTGCATTATCGAAAGCATAGATGAAAACGTGGCCCAGCAGACAGGAGATGATGAGGGCCGTAAAACATGTCTCTCGGCTGTCGTCACAGCCTGTCGCAACATTCACATGGGCGTGGAAGAGCCGCTGCCAGACGCAGAAGCAATAATTTCGCTATCGATCGCATATGCCCCTCTGCCGGTGAGCCACACATGTTTGCTTCTTATGCCAGACACTGCTCGGGGTTGAATTCAGGTTTGCCGTCTGACACATAGCTATCATGTCGTCCTCTTAAGATCTGATAAGCGGCCCAACATTTTATAGTACGGTGCCACTGCACTCTGCAATCACCAGCTGAATTGTGAATTGCAATGAATTGTAACAGTCTGTTGGCCTTGTCAATCAGGGGTGGGAGCCTCGTCAAGCTACTGCGTTTGTAGCTTTTTGCTCCTACCCTAGCATTTTTTTTCTGTTCCTCAGGACAAAAAGGCTGAATAAAGTTGATTTGATTTGATTTGATTTTTGTCTGCAACCAGCTTGACCATAGAAAAAATCATCGTACCGCAACCGAAAGAAAAATGATAGTCCAAACGGAAACGCTCTTAATTCGTATTTGGTCAAGCCACCCTTAACTATTAAGGGTCATTCCATGCCAGATGTACTAGAATTTGGCCTCAACCACCTTCGATCTGGTCGATAAAGGTTAAGGCTCTTTATTGAAGCGGCTAAAAGGATTGCCCTTAATAACTTCCACATAAAGATCCTTGTCATATGATAGTGCTTCCAATTTCAAAAGTTGGTTTCACGACAAAGCTTGGGAAAAATCAGACATTTTGCTTTCGCGCTTTAATATTTGTTAGACATAATAAATGTGCATTGCGGTTTTAATCGCGCAACAAACATATTTGGTGCGTAAAGGTTTTGTGTTTTATATCATTAGGTTCCCAAAGAAACACCGTATAACAGTTTTTTATATTGATTTGCGACATTCACAAGCAACATCTCATGCTTCGCCACTTCTCTATAATATGTGCTATCTCATTAGCTGGTTTAAGCGATATTTCAGAAAGAAATGATATATTTAGCAAAAAAATGGGTTATGCCTCTTTTGCGTGCTCAAATGTCGGGCAGAGACTTTCCTTGTGAAATCCAATATATAGCTGAGTACATAGCGTCATTGAAATTCTGCTCAATGGTTTCTACCCGAGCCGTTATTATTTTAGGCGAGAAAATTATTTTTGATTTTCAGCGCCGAACCTCGAATCATGGTTGCCGCGCACTGAATGAAGGAATATGGTTGCTGTGTCTGGTGTAAAAAATAGACTTGTGGTATAAGGAAGGAAAGCCATCATAATCTGAACAGTGACACACCGCCCAGTTCCGTTCGCAATTTTATGTTGGGTTTATACGATCAGTCGTTGGAAGAGTGCGTCAAAATATTAGCTGGAGCCACCTGTGTGGCCTGCATTCCCTCCCCTCGTCACATCGTGATCCCTTCCAAAGGTATTGACGGTAATACTTTCCGTGCTTTTTGGCGGCGTAAGGCACCTGCTTCATTTGCGCGTTGCATACGTATCACTTTAAGGAGATTTATAGGGCTGTATTTGCAAGAAGGAAACCATTGGAAGCTGACGGAGATAATTAAATGACAGTAGGGAAGCACCGGAAGGTAAGGAATAGAAGACATCAAGCGACAAAGTAAAAGAGTGTTGAGTAGTAAAAAGAAAAGAAAGTTGGTGGTGTCGAGGCTGTAACAGGCGAGTAAAAAGAACTTGAACTCGGGTAGAGTATGGCGTCATCAAAATTCATAACCTACGTGCTATATTTTTCTTTACGAAGAAATATGGTTGCTGTGTCTGGCGCAAGAAAATAATGACTTGTGGTATAAGAAAGAAAGGCCATCATAATCTGAACAGCTTTACCAAGCTGATGGTGATGACTACACGGATTTTGATTTTACTGAAGCAAGGCATAGTCAGCCTACGCTAAATGAAAATACCATGAATAGGTACGGCTGGCGTTTACCATCAGCAAAGGCGCGTGCACCGACTTTACACTTTAAAAAATCTCGCCCTATATTCAAATATACTCCCCCTTTAATTTCTTTCACAGGGCATCACTTTACTTCGATAGTGTTTATAAACAGTCTCACAATTGCCACCAACCGGAATCTGAGACACCACGCCTTTCTGAAACAGTATTAGTAGAAATGAAGATGCATCACACTCATCTGGTATAAATGTAGGAAGCTATAGCCCGTTCTACATATGGTAACCGACATATTTTACATAAACTGCCATTAACGTCCAAAATAAACATATTAGAATACGAGTAATCACTTCAAAATCCTGAAACATTTGTTTCGTCGTGCCAAGATTGAATCTCATCTACGTTCTGCAAAAATTGGAGCAACAGGAACAGCTCATAATATTCCTTCACACGCCTCCAAATGTAATCCAAGATGCATATCGGCAAGCGTTAGGAACTGCAGCTATGTAAATGATTAACGTGATACATGTGAGGAAGCTTTGTAAAAAAGGCAGGGCAGTGTTTGATGTAATTTGGATTTCACAAGCTTCATTTCTCAGGTGCATGAATCTGATTATATTTTACGTAAACAAGTGGGCAGGACCTGCAGGGTGATGGTAGATTCCGACTTCGTTCTCAGGTCCGGCGTGGGAAGGGCCTTGCGGCTTGTGCCATCTGCACAGAGTTCACAGGCTCTATGAAAGTAACGCTACGTAGCTAGTTGCGATGACAATATGCTACGGAGATCACGAAGGCGGTACCAGTGTGGAAGGGAGAGACATCTTTAACGACGCCTTTGCTCCTGTCCCGAGCGCTTATCAAAATCTGCAACCTACTAAAAAAAAAAAACAAGCCTAATCGGATAGGATTTCCGCTGCAACAGTGCTCCATGGAGTAAGCGAGAGAGCGGGCCCTCTGGTGTTCTTACAATGGCGAATACCTAAGCGCATCCGCTTAATCTCTGGAGAATACCCAAGGAAGCGGCGTGTCTGCAGTGCGGTGGGGCGCTTGAGTTCTAAGCTTCGCGAATTAACGGAGCGGCGGCGTTGCTAGATTAAACTCGGTGATGCCGTGTCTCGGTAAGAGGAAGGTGTGCCCCGAGGAGTTTAAGCTCGAAACGGTGGATGGGTCACATGCACAGTGTGATTTCTTTTGCCTGTTCTTTCTGTATTGAAACTTTCCCTCAACTTTATGGGACAGATTGTAAGCCGCTCTTGCGCTGACTAAAGTGACTATGATGCGGAACCGCAAAAAGCTGAAAGCACGGAGTTCTAGTCCGAGTAAGATCCCCGTTATTCCGCACATAGCAGACCCCACAGATAGGCACTTTAGAGTGTACTTGAACAACAAGCAGGAAGGCACGAGAGATGATTATAACTTCTAGCCTGAGCCTCTAATGTATATTAAGAGGAGAAACACTGTTTACCAACTGCGCCTTGCTCCGCCCGCAATTTAAATAGAGTGACACTTTGACACTGGTAATTGTATTTATTATTCAGGCATCCTTCCAAGCATAAATGATTGTTATACGGCAGAACGTCGTTTTCTAAATAAAGGTTCTTTTTTTTTTCATTAAAAAGCACAAAGAGAAAAGTAAAGGAGAGTGGCATAAGCGATCACTAAGGTAGCAGCAAGGAATGCGCTTCGTGAGCAGTTTAACACTCAGAGTCTATAAGCGATCACTAAGGTAGCAGCAAGGAATGCGCTTCTTGAGCAGATTTAAACACTCAGAGTCTATAAACGATCACTAAGGTAGCAGCAAGGAATGCGCTTCTTGAGCAGTTTAACACTCAGAGTCTATAAGGGATCACTAAGGTAGCAGCAAGGAATGCGCTTCTTGAGCAGTTTAACACTCAGAGTCTATAAGGGATCACTAAGGTAGCAGCAAGGAATGCGCTTCTTGAGCAGTTTAATACTCAGAGTCTATAAGGGATCACTAAGGTAGCAGCAAGGAATGCGCTTCTTGAGCAGTTTAACACTCAGAGTCTATAAGCGATCACTAAGGTAGCAGCAAGGGAATGCGCTTCTTGAGCAGTTTAACACTCAGAGTCTATAAGCGATCACTAAGGTAGCAGCAAGGAATGCGCTTCTTGAGCAGTTTAACACTCAGAGTCTATAAGGGATCACTAAGGTAGCAGCAAGGAATGCGCTTCTTGAGCAGTTTAACACTCAGAGTCTATAAGGGATCACTAAGGTAGCAGCAAGGAATGCGCTTCTTGAGCAGTTTAATACTCAGAGTCTATAAGGGATCAGTAAGGTAGCAGCAAGGAATGCGCTTCTTGAGCAGTTTAACACTCAGAGTCTATAAGCGATCACTAAGGTAGCAGCAAGGAATGCGCTTCTTGAGCAGTTTAACACTCAGAGTCTATAAGCGATCACTAAGGTTATCAGCAAGGAATGCGCTTCTTGAGCAGTTTAACACTCAGAGTCTATCTTGCTAGTCTAAAGAAAAAAGGGTGAATATCCTTGCTTTTAAATATGAAACTACCTGGTTTTCGAGAGCGCCCGTATTTTTTTAAGTAAAATGGTAACTTATCTCTTGGTAAAAATCCCGATATTCATCAACTAAAGAGTGCATTTGATGAAAAGCTTCTAGAACCAATTTCTGCACTCTCAGTAATCATTGTGTAGGTTTGCCTCTTTTTTTTTTTTGCCTAAAAAAACATTTTCCTCTCTAATAATGCATCAGCCCTCAAGGGATCGCAAACCATCAAGGGTCCTTGATGCTTGGTAAAGGTTTGCATTTGAGTGAATTTCCACGCGTAAGCCAAATCGGTAATCTCACCGCCAAAACGAAAGCATACGCCTCGTAACATACCATGATTTAAAATGATGGGACATGTAGGCTATGCAGGCTAATCATTTAACTGTACATTTGAATTTAATTAAAATTATAAAAAGAGTCCTGATATTCATCAAAATTTTCACAGTTGTGCATGTGGTGAAACATTGGAAGAAGAATAAAGCACGATAAATGTAACAGCACTCGAACAGCATTTGCCCTGTCTGAATCTCTGTGTCTCTCTAGTCTTGCGCTCTTTCTCTTTCATAAAGTCAGTCTATACATCACATCACTCTAATATGTAATTTTATTATCGCATCCACATAAAGGGCGGATTACGCCGACTAACACTGTTTTCTCGGCACAACGGAATTTTCTAATGTTCGAGATGTTGACGCGAGTTCTAGACAATTAATTGTAGGAAATATTGTGACCTCCAAAAAGTCTCTTCACTTGCTCTTCGCGAACAGGTACCTATGTAAAGCGCATGACGCATAAAATTGGTCTCAAAAATTCTTACACAAATTATATTTGGCAAGACACCTAATATGTATCTTACACATAATTTGTCGTACAATAGAATTGATCGAATGCTGATTCCATCAATCGAATAGACAGCATGACAATAGTTTAGAAAATTTATTTAAATAAGTCCTGATGTGTGTACCTGTGGACAACTTTTTGCGGCTATGCAGCCAAAGTTGCAGAGCCGAAACGCATAACCTCACTGCGTAGCACAATACAGCCTTTTCTGAAATTTTGCGGAACGTGCTCTGGAACATTACACAATTACGTAAACATTCACGTTATTATTACATCATGATTAGGCTGCAATAGAAACCAATACTGCGCCTACTGGAGTTCATTTTAAATCAGTACACTACGCCGGGCTGGATTAATTAAATATAGAAGCATCCCCTTTGAAACAGGGTGGCAGCAGTAACTGGCATGCTGGTTCTTTTTCCTATATCTTGAATATTGTTTGAGATCGGTTAACTATACCATCATTTGATTCATTGAATTTTTATTTCTACATTACTAACATTATTTCGCGGTGGTAGCAGTTGCTATTATTCTGGTTCTTTTTCCAATATCTTGAATATTGTTTAGATAGGTTAACTATGTTATCATTCCATTCATTGAATTTTTGATTCTCCAATACTAACATTATGTCACTTTTCTGTTTGATGGCACCAATCTTCCAATCGCGTTTTGCTAGCTTCCATCGCAGATTCATTCACCCGACCACTGGTGTCGCTAAACCGAAGGGCATCAGGAAGAGTGACGGAGCCTGCATCGCCATTCATATGGATACCATCAAATTCGAGTATAAGATGTTCAATTGGTTCTATGGATCTACCACATACTGCCCATATGTAATCTTCTTGATTAAATTTCTTTTTTTGTAGTTGTGTCTTCTAAGGCCACCTAATCAAGCTTCAAAAAGTAGGGCACTGCCTTTTGAGTCATCAAGAAAAGCTTCCTTCCTAATCTGCCTTTTTCAATTTTGGTATAGTTCTACACTTTGTTTCTTTTCCATATAATTTATCCACTGAAAACGTTACTGCTGCGTAGTTTATCGGGAATCCCACGAAGCGTACATTGCCAGCTGCTGCTGCGTCTACCCACCGTTTTCTATGCGCTTTTACAATGCGCTTGTGTTGACAACGTGCGTAACGTGGGATATTCATTATTTACGAATTTACATTCACTTAAGCCGTCAGTGGTATAGAAGATCATATTTCTTCGTTGTAGGCGGCTTGAAAACTATTGTTACAAGTAAAGACGGAACTGGAATCGAAACCATAACTGCGTTGATTACAGGAAACTAAATAATGTTCCGAACCGCGTTAAGTGGAGAAGTATGGGAGAGACCTTCGCCCTGAAATAATGTTACTAAAGAGGACGTATATCCACTCTCCAAGATCGATGATGCGCTTGACCGAATCCGAGACGCCAGGTTCTTCTCTTCCGTAGATCTGAAAAGCGGATATTGGCAGATTGAGGTAGACGAGTGAGACCACGAGAAAACGGCTTTCGTGACACCCGGCGGTCTGCACGAATTTAACGTGCGCCCGTTTGGACTTGCCGGCCACGTTTCAACGCATGATGAACACTGTTTTAGCTGGTCTGAAGTGGCAATCGTACCTTGCGTACCTGGACGACGTGGTCATCTTTTCGTCTAGCTTCGAACACTTGCAGCGATTGCGCATTGTCCTTCAAGCTCTACGGTCTGCACTACAATCAAGCCAGAGAAATGTCATTTTGCCTTCGAGGAGCTCCGTTTCTTAGGATATGGTGTCAGCGCACAAGGTGTTCTTCCAGATACCGAAAAAACTTCCGCTGTCTCCAGTTTCCCAAGCCCAACCGACTAGAAAGCCCGTCGACGTTTTTTGGGCCCTTGCTCGTATTATCGTCGCTTTGTTAAAGATTTTTCTCTCCTAACTGAGCCATAGACAGCCGTGACACGAGATGGCACCCCTTTCGTATGGTGAAGTTCCCAAAACGAAGCCTTCGAGGAATTCCACCGCCGCCTTCAAAGTCCACCAATACTAGCTCATTTTGACGAGAATGCAGATACTGATGTCCACACTGACGCTAGCAATGTCGCCCTCAAAGCGATCCTGATGCAGTGGCAGGACGGGGCAGAACGAGTAATCGCCTACGCGAGCCGCGCACTTTCTCGATCGAAACAGAACTATTCGATGACAAAAAAATAGTGTCTTGCCGTCATCTTGGCTCTGAATAAGTTCCAACCATACATCTACGGACGACCATTTTGTGTTGTCAGTGCTCATCACCCGCTATGCTGGATAGCCAGCAATAAAGATCGTTCTGGGTGGTTGGCCAGGTGGAGCCTCCGGTTGCAGGGGTATGACATGACGGTCATCTATAAACTGGGTCGGCAGCACCAAGACGCCGACTATTTATCACGAGCGCCCGTGGAACCGGCTACTGAAGACATCACCGAAGATTGCCCTATTCATTGTGCCATTATCTCCCGTATGGTGCAGCTTCGATATACTGACTCTGAGTTGCCGCCACTCATTAGGTATCTGGAGGGATTTAATGCTAGTGCACCTCGTGTGTTTCTCCGTGGACTACAGTCCTTCATTGTGCGGCGTGGAGTCCTCTACAAGCGCAACTTTAACAGCAACAAGGAGACGTTTCTGCTTGTTGTGCCCTCCTGTTACGCTCCGAAATCTTGAGAGCTTGTGACAATGAACCATCCGCCGGCCACTTGGAGATCACTCGCACTCTGGAAAATATTCGGCTTAAGTATTACTGGCCCAGTTTACTACCATCTGTGCGTAAATGCGTAAGAACATGCCGCGATTGCTAACGGCACAAATCTCCTCCTCTCAAACCAGCCGGCTTTCTGCAGCCCATAGCACCCCAATAGACCCCTTTTCAGCAAATGGGCATAGACGTCCTCTGCCCTTTTCCGAAGTCGTCCACAGGAAAACGATGAATTGTAGTCGCGACAGATTATTTGACACGTTACGCTGAGACCACATCACTTGCAAATGGTACTGCTGCTGATGTCGCCGAATTCTTTGTCCACAACATCGTCCTGTGTCATGGCGCACCTGCAGCTATCATTACTGACCATGGAGCTGCATTTACGGCCCATTTCACTCAGGCTGTGCTCAAGCTCACGCATACTAGCCATAGACGTACAACGGACTACCACCCACACACAAATGGCCTGGTGGAACGCCTCAACAGGACCTTGACTGACATGCTCTCCATGTATGTTTATATCGAGCACAAAATATAGGACCAAATTCTTCCATACGCAACATTCGCGTATAATACCGGGAAGCAAGAAACAACGCAGTTCACTCCGCTTGATCTAGTCTTCGGTCGACAGGTTACCACCCCCCTGGATGCTATGCTACCCGTGGCCCCCCCTGACAGTGCGAGTGAACTAACTGGACGTCGACGTCACCACTTATGTTCAGCGCGCGGAAAAAGCGCGGCAACTGGCCAGACACCGCATTCACCGTCAGGTGTAGATCGATGCTGACGGCTACAATCTTGGACGCCGCTACATTGCTTACAACCCGGGTGACTATGTAAGGAACTGGAAGCCCGTTCATCGCCGCGGGCTGTCCGAAAAGTTACTGCACGGCTACTTCGGCCCTTACATTGTTGTTCTTCGCCTCAACGACGTAACGTATGAGGTTTCACCAGCCACACCAGGTTGTTCATTGCACAACAGCCAGCGCAGTGACGTTGTACATGTGGTGCGAATGAAGCCATACTACGAGCGACCCCACGACTGACTTTTAGGCTGCATGTAGTCTATTTCGTGATGTCAGACTGTGGTGTAACTCTTGAACGCTTTTCCTCCCCCGCTCTTCTGTCTGATGGTAACACCGCAACGGAGTGATGCTTCAGAGCAGGGGGCAGTGGCACGTGCATTATAGGTGAAGAAGAAGAGGGAGCGCAATCGGTAGAAGTAAAGGACGTTTAAGTGTCGGCACGTTCCTGTTGCCCGCGTTCCTGGTTCAGCTCCTGGTTCAGCCCTCGTTCAGCGGTTGCAGTAATTTTTCAGTGTAACAACTGTTACAATATGCGGATGAGACGCTCAGCTTCCTTTATGTGTTTTATGAAGTCCCATAACTAATTCACCCTGCGTTTCCAATGCCAATTAAATTCAGCATATGAACAGCCACTCGCCAATCAAACCATATCTCTGACGGCTTGTCTCGATTTGAGTACTGCGCGGGATCGCGCCTTTCCACACGCCTGGCCGGGACGGGAGCTGGTTCCTTCGGCCCGCACTCGGTCCATGTATGAAGTTACGTGCACGGGAGCCAATGTTAGGTTTTTATGCCACTGTTTCAGAATGTGGTACGCATGGAATGCTAAAGTAGCGACAACGCGTATGAAATAAAGCTATGGCACACTTAAAAAAAAAAACGTTAAGGCTTATTGACTTATTTGCTTTCTTGAGCCCGACCCGATGGCCCCGAAGTTAAAACTCTCGTTTGCTGAGCCCGGCCGTGGAGTTCACCCTGGCCGCGGTGCCCACGTTTCGATTGGTGCTGAGACCATCGGACCCGTGTACTGTGCGGTGCCAGGGCACGCTAATGAACCCCGGGCGGTAGAAATGGTCTGAGGCCCATCCCTACGCTGTACTTCAAGACCTGGGTCGCGTTTGGACATTTTACTTTTCGTTTATCCTGAAGACGCCCAGGTCGGCGTGAAATAGTGCCTACACAGTCGAAAAAAACAACAGAACTGTGTCAAAATACGACAAAAAGTCCTGTAGTTCTGTCGTAACCATCAGATTTTTCTGTAGTTCTGTAGTACTTTTCTGTAGTTTTCCTGTAGTATATTTTTGTTGTCTGTAGTTCTGTAGCACTTTTCTGTTGTAACTACAGAAATTTCTGATGTTACGACAGAATGTTCTGTTGTCACTACAAGTTTCCCGTCAAAAACCGCACAGAAATTCGGTCGTAACATCAGAAAATTTTCTGTAGTTTTTTTCGACTGGGAAAAAGAAACAATGGCGCTGCCTGTGATGATAATCTAATATCTACATATCGTCAGCCATGTAATATCACTGCATAAAACTCTCGACAGAATGCAAAGTAGTTACCTTGCATTTATTCAACCATTAAGGTTTTTGGCTGTTACGACATTCTTCCCTTATCTGCGTGCGTACATGATATTACTCTTCCCAGTGCCGGCAGGGTAAACACGCATTTTTATTTCTTTCTGTTGTTTAACTTGGTTTAAATTTTTTGGTCCTAGTTATAAGGAGCAGAAGGTTTAATATACTTGGTTTTGCAAAGCCGCTTTGATCTGGTGTGCTTCCGCTCGTGGTTAGCCTCGCGTTTATTGACCAGCCTGGCTACTCGCTAGTCAGGTGTATCTTTAGCCTTTATGTTAAGGTCGCATTTCTCGCACTGACATCGTAGAGTCCAGGGACGGCTTTGTGTTTCACAATTCGATGGTGGCGAAAAGCAAAGGCATCCGTGTGCTGTGCAATCTCATTGCACGCTTAAGATCCCCAAGCGATCTAAATTATTCAACCGTCCTCCACAACGGCATCTCTTTCTCTCATTCTATTTTCAATCCCTCCTTCCTCTCTTTTTTTACGCCGCGTTTCAGCTGACCACAGAGAAAGTGTTACAGATACTGTGTGTTTCTTTTCCTCTAAAGCAATTCAGATTTTGCAATCCTTAGCGAAAGCGGCTTGTCTTGAACTTGGTCTGGTTTGCAGTTAGAGTCGGAGCCAAACGAAACAAAACTCTTGGTTGTACATGGAGTATTAGAGCTATTGCAATTTTAGCTTCTTTTTCGGTGAGTTCATTATTTGCGTATCAAGATTCTATTTGCTCGCAGTGAACAATTTGCATCAGGCTTGACTGTAATAATAGCGGTGGACTGATAGCCACTACTAGCTTCGAGGAGCGAGCTGGCCTATAGAGCCAAATAATTTAGCGAACCCGGACTTGATTCCACGGTTGCTTAGGATTGGTTGCTTAGGGCCAGTCCGGGCTTTCAGCCCCGGGCTCGGGATTGGCTCAGATCTGACAAAGAGGCCTGTGCAGTGCTCTAGCCTCAACCGTGCACTTCTTCTGAAACTTTTTCTGAATAAAAAGGACTGAATATATGCAACCTGCTTTGCATATTTCGTGATGTATTACAACACCAATGAGAAAAAATATGCACTGGGAAGCGATAAAAAGAAGCAATAAGCAATTTTTCGAAGGCAGTGAAAATGGTCTGCAGGCTTTCCTGCTCTGCGCTTGAAGGGCGTCATTTCTCATATGCTCATGTTAAGAACAAATGTAAACTTTCTCTGCCGTTCCTAGAACTAAAACGCAGCTTCCCCGATGACGTAGATAAAATGTTAAATGAAGAACGGGAGAACAACGAAGAAAAGTTAACGTTCAATGTCTTTACTCCTCACCATTTCAGCTTCGGATCTCCATTTTTCTTGCCGTCGGAGCAAATATCTCAATTCTTTTTTATGCTAGTCCTAGGAATGATTTTTTCATAAAGAGGGAGGCGGTCGGGACGGAAGAAAAAACGGTAGTGGTTCTAGTGTAAGTGGTTGCTGTGGTCTAAACTGTGCTGCAGTTTTGTAGATGAGAGATGTTCCACAAAACAACAGGCAGCTGGTCCGCGGGGAAAAATGCATGCTAGTTGCGTCTTTAAAAGTAATCTCCACAAACCATCAGGTTTGCAGGTAGTCCGCATTTCTGTACTACCCATAATGCCGACATCATTTTTTATCCCAGGTATAGGCATAAAAAATATCGCATTCAAAAACTGTGTTGTTCAGTAGTGCTGAAAAAAAAAAGCTGTTCCTCTTTTTGCATAACTTCGCGATCGGTGCTTTGAGTATATCGAAATTGAAAACAAATGCTTTTGTTACTACTTACATTTTTTCAGTCTGACTCTCTGAACATTTAACTGTCGAAATGAGAAAAGAAAGGTTGTGATGAGGATGGAGTTTGGGGTTGCACAAGCACATTGCTGGAGAATACGGTAAGCGGAAGGAATGAAGAACGTGAAAACAAAAACCTGGAGCTGTTGATAATTTATTTCTGTTAATATGTTCCTAAATGCAATTTTGTAAAAAGTGGAAGGCACGAAAGAAAGAACGTACCTGCTTTTCAATACAGCAGCAAAATGAAATTCTTTGAAAGGCAGTAAATGAAGAATAAATAAAAATGGAGCAGGAAAAAAGATGTAAAATAAGAAAATGAAAGGAAATAGGTGACTATGGTTACAAGTATTTCATGAACCTATTAATGCCCATGTCTTGTGAATATTTATATGAAAAATGGGATGAACTTTTTTTGCGGGTTGCAAACTTGCTTATGCAACCCGCATATTCTGAGAAAAATGCTCAGAATATAACCAGCCCTTATACATAGCATTCATTGATTACGAAAAAGCATTTGACTCAGTTGAAACCTCGGCGGTGATGCAGGCATTGCGAAACCCGGGGGTAGACGAGCCGTACGTGAAAGTGCTCGAAGATATATATAGTGGCTGCACAGCAACCATAGTTCTGCATAAAGAAAGTAACAAAATTCCCATAAAGAAAGGTGTTAGGCAAGGAGACACAATCTCCCCAGTACTATTCACAGCTTGTTTAGAGGAAGTATTCAGAGACTTAGAATGGGAGCAGTTAGGGATAAGGGTAGATGAAGAATGCCTTAGTAATCTGCGATTTGCTGATGACATTGCCTTGCTGAAGACTAAGGTAATGTTCAACAACCTCGGGAAGGAACAGCAGTTTACATTAAGTAGCGAAATACTGGAAGTAGCAGGCGAATATGTCTACTTAGGACAGGTAGTAACCGCAGATCGGGACCATGAAAAGGAAATAACAAGAAGAATAAGATTGGGATGGAGCGCATTTGGCAAGCACTCGCAGATTATGACTAGCAGCTTACCGGTATCGCTCAAGAGGAAAGTATACAGCAGTTGCATCTTGCCTGTACTCACCTATGGGGCTGAAACGTGGAGGCTAACCAAGAGAGTTCTACTGAAGTTGAGGACAACCCAGAGGGCTATGGAACGAAAAATGGTAGGGGTAACATTAAGATATAGAAAGCGTGCAGAGTGGGTCAGAGAAATAACTCAAGTTAACGACATTCTAGTAGAAATTAAGAAGAAGAAATGGGCATGGGCAGGACATGTAGTGCGAAGAGAGGATAACCGATGGTCGCTGAGGGTAACAAACTGGATTCCAAGGGAAGGAAAGCGTAGCAGGGGGCGGCAGAAAGTTAGGTGGGCGGATGAGATTAAGAAGTTCGCAGGGGTCAAGTGGATGCAGCTAGCACAGAACCGGGTTAAGTGGAGAAATATGGGAGAGGCCTTCGCCCTGCAGTGGGTATAATCAGGCTGATGATGATGACGAAACTTGCTTATTTTTTTCTTTGAAATGCAAACACAGGTCTGTTCATGGTTTCTTTCTTTCGACAAATAAACACTTGCCCAACTTTGTGATAGTCGGAAAACTCGTCTGGAAAACCGACAACTGAAGATCGAGTCTCTGTGTCACCCGCGTATGTTAAGAAGTTTTGTTTGCCTGAATAAGCACTTTCAGCTTAACAACATGGGCGGGAACTAAAAGTGACGCATCCTGGGTAGCATAGAAGGATTATTAAAAAGTGTAAATATACCTGAAGAGAGACATAGAATGCTTTATTTATGGTCTAAATGACGTAGATTCGGCACCTACCTACTCGAATTCCGTCCCTCGATGAGAAGACCAGATGATGTATTCACTGCATCCTCCACCCTCTCCCTCCCTCCAAAAAAAAGCCTACAAACCCACACCGACATGAACTGTATGATCGAGCTCGAAAGCTGCCTTGACGAGTTATCTCATGGCAGCATTCCCATAACGTTTGAAACCACTGCTCCTTTCCGTCTAACGTCATTAACGCTTAAGGAGCTCGGCGGCATTGCTTGTCTCGGTAGAGCAACTGCTTTTCCACGCGTCAATTTTATGCTGCCATTTTCTCCCTTAAACCGATGTATATTGCCGTCAATATTTTCTGACGAACGTCACATCTGCCCACCCCACGCCTGTCTTGAGTGAAGCCAGCCTTATAATTTACAAACAACTGTCCTTGGGATGCAATCGCACATGATTAAGTGGCCGCGATTGACGTAGCCCTACCATATGCCTAGACAACGATACCATTACCGACAGCTTCGAAAAACTATGACGGGCATCAAGATTTTTACCTCCCCACATTTTTTAAATGTTTAAATGTCATTACCACAATAGTATACGACCACGGAAACGTCTAAATACTTGGGTACCAGCGCACGATTGTGCTTTATTAATTCACCAAAGAAAAATAACGACATATACTTTGTAATGTGTCCAGTTTATGCTCGCATTATTCTCCCGTGAAGGCGACGCTTATCGACGTAAAAAAGAAACGAAGCTGGGAAGGAGAGTCTGGCTCACTGAAGAAGGAAAGGAAGCAAGCTAATTGCTCTGCTCTTGGCAAGCCGGCGCAGCACGAACAGCTTACATTCGAGTATAAATCAATGGTCGATAATATATCAAAAGGTACAAATGGTGGGCAAACAGCGGTAAACAGTCGACACAAGGCGACTTCCTCGAAAACCCAGAGGAGTTTGGAGAGGCTCAGTGCCTGAAGCGTTTTTGTAAGCTCGATAGCATTCTCCCGACAACTCTGGTCTCCTCTTTGTAAGAAAACATTCTAGGCGCGGCACGCCTTTGCGGTACGAGGGTACCACAAACTTGAACGTTCTTAGTTTACATCGGGCTAACGTTAAAGGGGAGTTTACACTGAAATACTTGTAGGCGCAACGGACCGAATCTAGGAATTTACGCTACGCATATTACCTTTCTCGGTCTACAAGGAGTGAAAGAACATGCTGAAGCAAAATTTCAAGCTAAAAATAAAAGACAATTACCCAAAGAAAGCTTGGTTCTCGAAACTTTAGGCGACAATTTCTGTTCGCAAATTTTTTCTCAATGGGTGAGTTATCGTACAGCCCTGTGCCTTGGAAAGATCATCGTTCGGTGTATCAGGATGTGTGCATTATAGTAGCCGACCTAAAGCGGTCAGGTGGGCTCCCGACGAGGATATGTTAGTCGTCCTGCATTTAGAGGTGCATGTGCTGTTCACGTCATCGCGACGCAACAGCCGACATGCATTTAGTTTTGAAATAAATAAATAAAATAATAAATAATGTGATAATTCAATTATTAAACTGACAAAATTGTTTATTGCTGCACTCATTAGAGCTTGCCTTTAAGCGAAGCCAGAGGACAGATAAAAGGCTACCTGTCCTTTTTTTTTTTTTTTTTGCTCCAGATTATGTGCGTGTGGTCAGTGACGTACTATACTGGGTGAAAATGTTTATTTCAAAGAAAAAACTAGGCAAGCAGATTGCACACAAATATCAGACATTCTTTAAGCAGCTTCAAGGCGTCTGTACAGTTTTCGGAAGCAAGGCAGCACCGCCATTCACACTTAAGAAAAAATCACAGAGTTCTTGTAGTTGACGTAATGCGTTTAACCCGAATGGTGGCAAGAATATTTAAACCCAGTTTTTTCTTTGCTTCCTATAAATAATCTTTTGCAGCCTTACTAGGTCGAATGATACCGGATGTATCTTGTAGAATTGACTGTACAATGGATTAATAGTAGGACAGTGTACACGTTTTCTTGTCTTTTTAAAATAAACGTGCGCCGAATTCTTGAGAGCGTAGCAGTGGGAAGAGGTATCAGCATGCTTCACCAAGATATCTGGATACAAGGGTTGCTTGAGTAATAAAAAAGAATGCCATATATATTTTTTGTTGCTCTGATTTTTGCTTACTATACAGCGGTGTAAGTTTAATTGACATTTTCAGCGCAATTTACCGCTTAAAGCTATAAAAGAGGAGCAGGGAGCGTAAAGGCTGCAAATCTTGGAGCTGCGGGTTATGGCAGAAGAGTTACGTACCAAAATACAATAATTGTCCCCACGCGGCTTCCGACACTACTAAGCGCTGGTTAGCCGAAACCAGACCACGGAAATTACGAAGCTGGGAGATGGATGATGGAAGACTTCGCTGTCTCGGCTCTCTAGGCGAAATAATTATTTTCGCGGAAACTGAGGGCTTTTGAGAATTAGGTTTCCATGATGCATCACCCCTTGCGAGATATGGGAGAGTGGCAGGGGAGGAGAAGACGAACTCTGCTCAGCATCGGTTGTCGTCCATGACTGCATTCTAAATTTATAGCACGCAGGGTTGGAGGTTGATACATGTAAATTGATCAATCATGCGTGGGTTTGAAAGAGGCATTTGTAATGCATCGAGCTGGATGGAGTTAAAGGAACCCCTAAGCAAGTCCTGATACCCCACACAAGTGCATTGTACTTCTTCTATCGTGGTAAAAAGATAGCAACAAAGCCTCAATATTTTTCATGAAAGTGTTTGAATAGAGAAGTCTTTAAAGCAATCAGCCAGAATGTATAGTTGCGAACATAACTGTATCAATGCCGCGCCTGGGTAGCGCAGTCATTAGGGCACTCCCCTACTGTTTTCATGGGCGCGAGATTGATTCCTGGCCTCGGCGGCTGCTCTTCCACGGAGGCGAAAAGCTAGGCTCCCGTGTATGGTGCGATATGTCAGGGCACGTTAAAGAACACCAAGTGATCTAAATTGCCGGAGCCCTGCACCTGCAACTTCTCTCATAGATTCAGTCGCTGTGGGATAAACCAAACTAGATCATAATTATATCAACAAAGCTTTTGAAATGATGTTGCTTTGTTGCGTTGAATATCGAAGAGCGCTTTATGCTTATTCCAGTATTAGCAGCTTACTGACTTGCACAAGAAAATATGTAATTTTTTCATTATTGTTCACGAGATGCAAAAAGACATCTGAAAATGCAAAGCGTGATTCACATATTTCTCTTTGAGACAGAGGTAAAAAGCATTAGGATACAATCTTTGGGAGAAATGCACGGTTAGGTAAAATTATCATTGAGCATTGCTAAATAATATCCCAGGGTCTTTGTAACAGCCACGGCGCTGGAATTGCACATGGAGCTGACACACTAGCACAACGCAACGTTACTGCAGACCCGATTAAGGCAGCACCTATCGTAGGTCAACCCGTCGGCGGACCAACCTTTAGCTCTAGATTGACAAAGATTCCTAGCAACGGCCACATGATGCCTCTGAAGTGGAACATCTTTTTTAAACCCGGAACGTTGACGAAACCGCTCTGCGCCCCCCGGTGGCCTGCTCTTCACTTGTTCGACCACCGAGCTAGAACAGTCCCCAAACATGACACAAATTTCATATATGTTGCCGACGAGGAATGCGTTTCAGCCCTAATATATAAGCACAGAGTATAATTGCTGCTTTCCATTTCATAATCACCAGGCTACATAGAAGGTCAAACCACGAAAAGTTACTAGAAAGCTCCGGGGGTTGTCGTATACGTCCGTAATGCCAGCGACAAGATTTTATAGTTACTTTGAGTGGTATATGAAACTAGATGAAGCTTACCGATTGGTGATTATAGCCCACATTTCAAAAGTAAGGTGCTAATAAATATCGTAACTTTAGTTCTACAATTGATTAGCAGTTCAGTTTTGACACTTTTTTATTTCGCATTTTACTCATTCTAAAATTGCAAGGGGTATTGGAGTTCTTTAATCCCCACATAGTGTTCGTCAGCAGAAAAGAGAAATGTCTTGCTAAATTATTCTCCTCCGCTATTTTGTTGTCAAGACGCAAACAATGGTTTTAATGTCAAACATAAGTGCACGTCTCGGAAGGCATGAAATATTAAAATTTGAATTGCTTTGCCGTTAAAATATACCATAGCTCGTAAGTCAAGCTGTCTGAAGAGCTGGAAAGACAGTAAAGGAAAGCGGGGTTGGGCTAAAAGTTTTCGTATGCCTCACGTGTCATATGCCAAGTTTTTTCAAGACACTTCAATACTTCTTGTTTTGAGTTTAAAATAGAAGGTCCATAAGAGAAGAAATTTAGTAATACATTTCCTTAAGCATGTAGTATTGTATGTGTACAGATGTCTCACGCAATAATGTAAGGACAGAAATTAAACCGAAATTAAGGATTTGTACTGTGATATTTAGATTTAAATTGTGGGTCACTGTTCTCTTTTGACAACAAAAAAGTCTATTCGCCCTCTATAATCGTAGAAATTTGTGCACACATTTGACGAGTGAGAAGTGATAATGCATGCATGAAAATCCGTCTCGCTTGCTCATTTGTTTCTTTTTGCACAGGGCGGAGTGTTGAGTCTCGAAAAAAGCAACAACTCTAATAATGTTTCATAAAAGATTGCGGGTGATATTTCAATGTAAATTTTTTTTCCCATGTAAACATAGTGGGTCGAAGGACTCTCACTGTGGCTGATACTATACTGCTAGGAACAGTTAAGTCCCTGTCAGTTAGGCGCGTCACTAAAATGTAAGCGACAGATGTGCATGTTAAGATTCCTTCTCTGAAGGACACATGTCGGCCGAAGACTGCTGAGGAAACAGCGAGGGTTAAATCGGACAGGCTCAATTCCGCTACGCACACCACAAAAAAGTTCAAGATGGAAGGTTGTGGCGTCTTTTCCTGTCGAGAAAATTGACGCGTACCGCATATATATATATATATAAAGAACAGAATGTCCATCTCGATAATACTGGGAAGGAAAACAAGGACATGGCAGGAAGAAACCCTAAAAACGATTTAAGTTGCAGTAAAAATGAAATATGAAAAATACGTGAAGAAAAGAACGAAGTAGAATTCTTGCTTTGACACTTTGACAAAGCCCCTTCTTGTCTTCCCTTACAAAGGAAGTCGTTTTCAACAGACAATCATTTTTCTCCAGTCAGTGGCGCTCCTGCCAAATCCTCTGAAGTCCCTACGGCACTGTTAGCGACAGGCGAATCCAGTGCATTTACTGTTTCAAATGTCTGTCTTGCTAAATCTCTGCAGTATTGTGGAGGTTACGTGCAACACCACCCTATGAACCCGAAGGTCTGAATCGGCGAATCGGCCGAACGTCAAAACGAGTCGTGTCTTGTTGCCCAGCTACGTATCGTACCAGCTCCGATGACCCGGCAAAATGCGTCAGATCTTGATGTGTATTTTGTGCTCATGCATCCATTTATTTCACTTCGGCTTGAGAGAAGCGGACACATCGCGTAGCACTTGTAGGTATGCCCAGTGCCAAAGTAATGGATCAACTGACTATCAAACAGAAACGCAGAAAAGATGAGAACAAATACCGTTAGCAGCATCCGGAGAACTGCTCCATAACAGGCGAAAGCTTTGTTTTCATCTTTTTTTCCGGCTCGGGCTTCTGTAAATCTGAGTAGCCACATTTTTTGCTGGTACGAAAGACAGCTTTTAGCAAACCATTTGGTCTGCGTTAAGACCCCCCTTTTTTTCTTTTTTTTCTGGGAAAGGCATCGATGGCCGCCCATGCAGCGCTCCAACAACGCGAATGCCGAAACCAATCAATAAATAAAGTTTTTAAACTTTCATCTTTTGTTTTTCTTGCATTGCTAAACGGGAGTTCGCACATTATTTTTGTGCAGCTATGGCATATTTTGGCCGCTTCTAGATGATTCATTTCTGTAAGGGGGCAAAAAGTGGGCAAAGGTGAAAAGGGAAGAAAATATGAAGTTCATTATTAGCTAATTACTTAATTGGGAAATTCCTTTTTGTTTCGGTTTATTATCTGCGCGTCCAAAGAATGAGAGGTGGCAATAAAAAAAAAAAGTTCACTATTACGAAAATAATTTTGCATTTAAATTACATCCTGATGGAAAAAGGTTTACCACAGCCTTTTTTTTTAAATAGCGTGAAAGTACGTTCGCAGGCGGGCAACTTGTAACGGATGGCTGCAGTGATGACAGATGCGTTGGGATGGAGGAATATATGGTGCAAGGCGCACAGCCTCTGAATCATGTTTTCTAAATGCAAAGAGGCTGCCAGTCCGACGACGTGGCGGTAAGGGTTACGACCTGAATGCTGTTGATATGGAGAAAACGCTGATGTGACCGGGATACGAAGAAATAATTAATCGAGCTTTCGGCTCTGAACACATTCGGAAAGGGCTTGATTAGCATTCGAAACGAGCTGCGAATTCTAGAACACACCTGGAGGAAGATTTGTACGCTAATTTAACTCGTTGGGCAGCATGATGTATAAGATGGTGTTTTAGAAAACCTAATGTTATAAAATCCATAACATTTCAATACGTGTTAGACAGTGGCCGGCGACAACCACTAATTAATGAAGGTTACCAATGTGAACGGATATTGCCACGACATTCGTTTTCTTCAAATCTATACATCTTTACCCACTACAGGCTGTAAATTTTCGTCCGCAAATTTGTACGTCATTGCATTCAACCTCTAATAATTTCCTACTACAGCGTTTTTCACGTATTCTTACAATTTTCAACTTTATGTTTGTATTGTACTGGCAACGTTCGCCATTTCGGGCTCTGCGATCCATCCGCTTTTCCAATAATAGGTTTCACATACGGAGCAGAAAGTCGGTGAATTTTAAACGCAGGCAAAATGTTTTTTTTCTTTTACAAAAATGCTGAAGAAAATCATCTGTGTACGCTTTTTGCAAATTCTACTGAGTAATGTGCGTAAGTTAAATTTCTTCAAATGTTTAAAATCACTGTGCACATTAAGCCTTGACAGAAAAGATGATGCTCTAGAAGTCAGCTGAGACAACCGTAGAGCTGGACATGCCCGTTCATCTGTATAGGAAGCTCACATTTGGTTCATACTGTAGAGGGTCGACATAAGCACACCTACTGTCCTACTACTGTCCTACTTTCGGAACTCTAACTAAAAGCCTCTTTCTTTTTATCTTTTTTAAGCATAACTTGAATAACTTCTATGCACTCAGTATGCATGCAGCAAGTAGCGAAGGAGTTCCGTAACAGTATTGAGATTATTTACGTCCCTACTCGTCGAAGACCGAGCTGACCAAAGCCAAAACAACAAAGTCGAATCTGTTTTTCATGCTCGAAATGCATACCAAGGTCCCTCTCATACGTCATACTTTTCATGTACACCTTCAATTGCTATAAGTTTTATAAAATTAGGTTAGCAAAAACGTTCATTTTAAGGTACGCTGCTTTGTGATAGAAACGCTTGAAATACTTCAGGCGGAAATAAGAGCTGAAAACGTCCCGTGATTTTTAGTACGTGCTGTCATTGCCTTTATTTTTGGTTTTTTTGCTCTTTAAGATTCTAACAGCGCATATGACGAGGGCAGACAACTGGAATACGTTTACGACCATTCAATGTAACTGATTTTTGAGGTCATCGATGCCAAATCCTTCCGTTTAGGATGGAGACAGTTTTGCACCTATTCCACGCCACCCGCTTCCCGTCGCGAAAAGCACCAACCAGGTCCTGTACATTTTTGCTTCAAGATTCTATATGAAATTGAACATTGGTTCTGTGTACTGTAAAGAATCATTTTAGTTGAGCTTCACTGTGATTAAGACCGGCTCTCAGCCACTTTGAATCATTGATGTCTGCTGAATGTTGTGCCTGTCACCATGCTGACAGCAGAGAACTTCACAAAATAGAATACATCCTTCCTCTACATAAGCACATCACGCGACGTGGTATACGTGTACGTTTCCTAACATATTTTGAACATGCAAGTTCTGCAGGATACCTTTGCACACAACCTTACCAGATCGTTAAATACCAACAAAATATCATAAAATAGAGCAACAGATCTAAACATTTTTTTCTTTCAGGAAGCATATATTCAGCCACGCACGGCTCCACTTTGATCGATGCCATCCTGCGAGAGCCCCAAGAATCAGATATACAGTGGCGTGTTAGGGCGCCGTTTCAAAAGGAGGAGCAAACAAAACGAAACATGGAGGTGAGCCGGCGTTCTACCCACAAAGCTAAAAAAATCGAAAACACTTTTACCTGACTCGTTTCTTCAAAGGCGCACCGTGACCTGCGGCCAAAAGCGCATGGTAGAAGGAGCAGTCACTCTCCTCCTTATCTTCATTTCTTCTCTCTCCTATTGATCGTCCAGCCGCCTTTCTCACGTCCCTTCCCAACCTTCTTGCAGCGTACATATCCCTCATTTCTCAGCAAACGCTTTCCGAGCGCATTCTTGGTCCTTTCATGAAAGAGGGCGCCTCACATTTCCTTATTTCCTTCCTCATATTGCTTCGTCACGTATTTACTGCTTCCTTTCGATAACAAATTGTGACTGCTCCCGCAGATCTGGATTGAAATGAACTTGGAGGAAAAACAAGCATTCTTGATTGCCTCAGAATGGCACGCACTCATTTGATTATTTGTTTTTGAAAAGCCAGCAAATAGCGAAACAATTGTCCTAAAATTCACAAAAAGTAAGCACATTGTGGTAGAGCTTATTCATTAAGAGCATATAGTGCACTAGTTACACGCTAGTAAAAAAAAAATAAATAAACTAACGGTGGCGCTGCAGTTTGGCAGGAACCCAAAAGGGCCTGTTTGCCGCTGGGATGTCCAGGGTGGTCTTGAAGCATTTGCGTTTCCTCAAACGCTCCACAATTTTAGGGCGAACGTGGGCAAGCCTTAGGGAAGGATAATTCGTCGACCGCTCTCCTGTAAACTCCTATTAACGCAGTAGGGCTAAAGGACCAGTTCGTCAAAATTAAGAGGAATTTTAGCGACTAAAGAAGTGAAAGGCGAAAGCCTGAGTGCCGCATTCTGCTACGCAACTGGCACTAATTAGTAGTCAATGAATTGTATAGTCATTAAGCAGGCAATTATTTACTCGAATCATTAGTTAATAATATAGTAACAAAGTACTGAATTAGACATCATTTAGCGATCAATAATGTATTAGTCATTGAATAGTAATTTTTTTTTCATAACGTTGTTTATTGCCTCAGGTCCTAATGGAATATGTAAAGGAATTAAAGGGGGTATTAAATGAAAGAAAAAAGACTGGCTTTTCTAATATGGCCACATAAGGCATGCATTCGTGCATACTGTGGTGGTGCTCTGTGATTGGTGGAGACCTCTATGACGTCATTCCGCCTCGGCCAATCAGAGCCGCCGCAAAAACGGGACACATTTTGTCCACGACAGCATGAGCCATTAAAGGCTTTGGCCTTAAAAATCGAGCAGTAGCGCTGACAGGGAAAAATCGCGAGCAAGTAGTAGCTCGCAGCTGGCATGGTTTGCCGAGAATGTAGGTATATAGGAACAACTTGGGGCAACCGCCATCCATAAACGCGATAGTATTAGGAGCGCCGTTCTTCAAAGAATCCGGCGTTGTCTGTGTCGACGCTGTGAGCGAAGAATCGCGGTAATGTTTCTGTCATGCAGTAGCTGTCAGGTGACATTATCGCGCACTAGATTGTAGTCAGGGTTTGTGGCGTTACGAGAGCACATGACTTGGCTGATCTGACGGGGGCTAATAACTAAGGCTTCGTCTATGGAGATGGGAACGTAACATTGGGATCCAGCCCTCTAATACCTTTACGTGTCGATTTATACAGGCTATTCCTGGGCCACGCAGGCACGTTCGTATGTCATTGATAAAGCGCTGATTTATATCTGAGTTGGGTGGTCTTTCATATAGAGTGGAATCTTCGGACTGTAGGCTGGGGCTTGTGTGGTGATAAAAGCCAAGAGTAAATTTTTACTGA
Source organism: Amblyomma maculatum (assembly GCF_055883805.1). Lineage (NCBI taxonomy): Eukaryota > Metazoa > Arthropoda > Arachnida > Ixodida > Ixodidae > Amblyomma > Amblyomma maculatum. The sequence continues at coordinate 58,182,237 of NC_139352.1, forward strand.
GTGAGTGGCAAGATTTATGTACGCTAGAGAGAATCAGCAAAAGTAGCTGGAAAACAAGAACCACTAAAATCATCGCGTCATAACCTATTATTTTGAGCGTCGATATAATTGGAAGCGGTGCGCGGTTTGTTTGTATTAATGTTTATTCGGGGAAGTGTTATACTTTCGTGATTTGTTCTCGAGCATAGGTGATTTGTTCTCGAGCAATGGCGTCACGTCCCTGCGGACTCCGAGTTAAATTTTTCAGGGCTGATTCTAGGTTTCGGCGTTTTCTTTCAAGCCGGTATGAAATAACCAGAGGATGCATCGCGACCGCGAGCAAAACAAGGTTAGCGCAGGTTGTTAGCTCATTGTTGTAGAAGGTGGGTCAGCGCATTGTTGTAAATGGTGGAAAACAAGCAGAGCTGCGCTCCTTAAACAACACAAAAGCTCTCGAATGACTCCCTGAGTCAACACTGCAGTCGCTCAACCAATCGACCAGCGAGAGACCGAGCGCATGCCTTCGGGGCAGCCCCTTTTGTGATCACCTGGTCGTCGTACTGTCATAACATTTTTCAGCGAGCATTTTGAGCTTATTTTCTTCCCTCGATGGTGAGGCCTCTGTTGTTTAAGATCTTTTTTTATGGTTGGTTGTATATCTTATGTTCAGCTATTAACGCGTTCAGCTGAGTGTTCTGTATCTGTTCAGTATTGTTTCGCAGCAGAATAAAATTTGTACCATGCATTTCTGACTCCTGCCCATTCTCTTCCGTGCCACGCGTAGAAGCTTGTGAGTAAATGGTGAAACTCTTTAGAACTTGAAGATGATTTTCGGCAACGTTTGTCACACTTCTTCTTTGAGGCCAAAACAGGTGTCCCCAAAGCTGTGACACATATTAGGTTTGGATTATGGAGTTTAACGCGCCAAAGCAACTCATGCTAAAAGAGACGCCGTATGACGCATATTTTGTTGCACATGACTGGACATTTGCTATTAAAATATTTTTTGCAACCTTAACATAACATGCGATCTCATAAACAGCACTCAAAGAATGCCAGGGCACGCTTAGCAATAATGTCTATTTTGAAACAAGCATCCTTACTTCCATGTTTTTCTGGGAGGAAATCTTACGTAATGCTTATTTCTATTATCAATTTTGTCCTCTTATCAAAACATTACTTTCCTGCATAAAATAGTATACCAACAGAAACAGAAATTTGTATGTACTTTTTAAGAGCCGACGTTCTACACAATGCAGGGCAAACTTATTACCGAATGCAAATTTTTGTGCCCTCCTCGTGACAGTTCAGTTTTGCATCAAATATGAAGAGAGCCAACCAACTTCGTTTCAGGACACTGCTAGAACGCAGATTCAAAATTCATCATTTCTTTTCTGTATCCATGGGCTATAAGTTCAGAGGCGCACAGGGTTCCAGCCGACACGAAGCTCCTCCTAGAATAATTCCATCCATGGAATTCCTCTGCAAATGTTTTTTACCAGCAGAAACCTACCATTTCTTTCGCATTGGGGGCTTCCGGCTTAAGTTTCCATCATATATTTTACGACAACCGCAGTGCAAATATACGCAACAGCACCTGATCAGCTGTAATTAGAAGTGGCGTCATATTTTGGCATGAAAGCAGTTAGTATATGGCAGGTGGTATCTGTTCATGAATGTGGTGATGCTCTGATTGGTCGTCGGGCTGTGTGACGTCACTCGCCTCCATTGCTACGAATCCGAGCTTCTCATTTTTAAATGAGAGGGCGAGATAGAAATCCCTTGAGTCCCAAGTTAGGCATGCTGCTCATAGGCCACACAGGCAATTGCGTACGTGGTGGTAAAAGCGGAGACATTTATGTCCGGTTGTCTTTCATATTGTCACAAGCTGCCTCACCTATTATACAGCGGAAGATGCGGGAGCTTATGGCTGGAATATAGAGCGAAATTCACGGGACTCCGTCGCTCCTCTGGACAAGATTCGACAAGCCGATGGGGCAGCGACCGCCTGTCCTTGACGCGGCTGCTGCGTAGTCGGCCGAGGGTATAAAATAACCGACAGCAGAACGCCCTCACCAGTGCGTTTGGGAAGATTCAAACTTCCGGCCACTCCGCGGTGCTCCGAAAGCGTATTGTGTTCTTCGGGCCCGCGATCGACGCATCGTCCTCTGCACCTGTACGGCCGCCGCTACCGAGCAACACAGCCTTCGACGCCTCAGCAAACAAGAAGACGTGAGAATTTCGGACTGTTGTTCAATCGAACATTATTTTCGCTTTGTTAACTTTTGACCTGACTTAGTAGTATTTTACGCTGTGTTCTTATGTAACTTTTGCTCATACTTATAATATCTGAAATACCTGCTTTATTATCTTTATAGTCTTCATATTTTTATCACAGTGTTTTGTTCATTGTCGGGTTATTTTTTCTCTCTTATCATTTATTTCTTCGTCTTTATCAATATCTTGTCGTGGCGTTGTATTCTCTTTCATTGTACTCTATTATTATCAGTGTAATTTTGGTCTGCTATTTATAAACCTTCAATTGTTTGTAAAAGAAAGTGACCTATTTGTACTTATTCCTCAATCACACACCGACACACGTGCTTCACGGGTTGACCGGCCTAACTTTTAAATGTGTTCACAACCCTCATAGAGGAACGACGAGTAATCGTAAAGGGGATCCCGCACCTCTTGTGACCGTAAAGGCGGGGGTTTGTGACACATATATTAGGGTAGCATACGACTGCGGGCTACGTAGAACGTCAGCGTCACGTAGAACGTGATCACGTTCTACGTGACGCTGGCGGTAACAAAAGACGTTCCACGTCCGCCGCTATGGCTGAGGGTGGCGCTGGTGAACACTCTCAAGGTTCGTATACAGACAACTTTAATACCCAAGCAAGTAGCAGGAGGGACAGCGGCCGATGTAGCTCAGTTGGAAGAGCACCGGACGCAATATTCGGAGGTCGTGGGTTCGGTTCCCACCATCGGCACGTTGTTTTTTCTTCTACTTTGTGTTTAATTATCTTTCCCCTAAACAGATTACGTTACTAATTTCTGTGATTATCCAAGTAAACATTAAAAAGACAAAGTACCATCCCCAACGCTTTCCTTGGCCTCGCCGACAGTTGGCTTCTTTCCTTCATGTATTATAACGAGCACCCTCATTTCCCCTAATATATATATATTTATATATATATATATATATATATATATATATATATATATATATATATATCGTTTGCTTGTGACTAATGGGCCAGGAAAATTTAAGCAAGACGGCACACAACTTTCCCGATTATCTATTTTATTCTAACAGCTTCGGACTTCCTTCTTCAGGGTAGAATTATATATATATATATATATATATATATATATATATATATATATATATATATATATATATATATATTGTGGAAGAAGGCCAGGTCGAGACGGCAAGGTCGAGACGCCAAGGCAAGGGATGCCGTGTCTGGCGTTTATTCCGATGGACAAAACCCAAGCGCGTGACGGAGCCGGCGCCGCGGGACGATGATGATGGTATGTACATGAGGAAGAAGAAGATCTTGGTATGTACAAATGAAAGAAGATCCGAGAAGGGTTCGCACAATCTGCCCGGGGGGTCAGAAGCGGCCAGCCTAGCCACTCCTAACCAACCGATGTACCGCGGCGCACAACGGCTTCAATCGAGATACGTGAACAATTTCAGTTCCACGGTGGCGTCGGTCGGCTGGGGGATCAACAGGTGTGACTTGGTAGTTTACTGGGGAAGTTTGGTTGATGACCTTGTAGGGACCAAGATAGCGGCGCTGAAATTTATCACTAAGGCCAGGGGCGCGCAGTGGTGTATAGAGCAGTATTTCGTCACCAGGACGAAAAGGGACAACGCGATGCTTCGAATCGTAGCGACTCTTGCGGTCTTGCTAGCACGCTTCTGTATTGAGGCGGGCAAGATGACGGCATCTGGCCACGCGAGATAACAACTGGGCTAATAATGATGAGGAGTAGTCAGGCGTAGAGAAGAAGGAAATGTCGAGGATTGTAGTGGGAGGACGGTCGAAAACGAGGAAAAATGGGGAGTAACCGGTAGTCCGCTGTACTGCCATATTATAGGCGAATGTGACGAATGGTAGAACAGTATCCCAATTTCGATGATCCGGTTTGATGTACATGGATATCATGTCCGATAGGGTACAATGAAATCGCTCAGTCAGACCGTTAGTCTGGGGATGGTAGCTTGAGGTTGTCTTATGGAGGGTGGATGATCCACGAAGAACTTCGGATACAACTGTCGATAAGAAGGCCGTCCCGCGGTCACTTAGAAGCACCCGAGGAGCGCCATGACGCAATACAATTGACCGCAAAAAGAAATTAGCTACTTCTTCAGCGGAACCAGTCGGTACAGGGGCCGTCTCAGCATAGCGGGTAAGGTGGTCGACAGCTGTTATAATCCAATGGTTACCCCCATCGGAGAGAGGTAGAGGACCATATAAGTCGATGCCGACTACGTCGAATGGCGTGGCGGGACATGGAAGAGGCTGTAGGAAGCCAGCGGGCGAAGAAGTCGGCCGCTTGCGACGTTGGCACAGATGGCAGGAAGCGACGTATTTAGCTACGGTAGATGATAGACCAGGCCAAAAGAATCGTCTTTTCCCGCGGTCATATGTTTTGTCAAATCAAGGTGACTGGCAGTAGTGTCATCGTGGAAAGCCGCCAGTATACGTGGGCGAAGCGCACGCGGCACGACTGGGAGCCAACGAGTTCCATCAGGGCAATACACGTAGCGGCGTAGTATGCCATCTTCGAGCTTGAAATTGCGAAGCTGTCGGCGAAGCCTAGCATTGGGCGGGTTCGAAGCGCCGATAAGGCGGTCGATGATGGGCCTGCAGTAGGCATCAGCTAATTGCTGCGAGCGGAGTGCGTGTTTGTGCTCAGAATCGTCAAAAGAAACTGTTGTGATATGCGTCGGGGGAAGAGATGGTCGGCTGTGGTCAGAGGTAGAAATGCGTTGCGAAGAAAAACAGCAGGCAGATTCCGTAAGTGGGCAGCGAGAAAAAGCGTCGGCGTCTTGGTGTTGGCGACCCGATTTATAAACGACGTCGAAATTGTATTCTTGTAGGCGTAGCATCCAGCGGTCAAGTCGGCCTGTCAAATTTTTCAGCGAAGACAACCAGCAAAGAGCATGGTGATCGGTCACAACTGTGAAGTGCCGACCATAGAGGTAGGGGCGAAACTTTTGAACAGCCCAGACGACGCCAAGACATTCCTGCTCGCAATGGTGTAGTTTTTCTCAGCTGGAGTCAAGGTCCGACTGGCGAAGGCAATGACTTTCTCACGCGAAGTTGCATCGCGCTGAAGAAGGACAGCGCCAAGACCGTGACCACTGGCATCAGTGTGCAGGATGGTAGAAGCGCTGTCGCTGAAGTGGCCAAGAACGGGATCTAATGTGAGGGCATGCTTTAGGTCGGTAAAAGCAGTGTTGGACTGTTCAGTCCACACGAAAGAGCTGCGCGCTTTAAAAAGTTCATGAAGTGGCGCCGCAATAGTAGTGAAATGCCTTATGAAACGCCGGAAATATGACGCCAGGCCGAGGAAACTGCGCAAATCTGCAGTCCGTTGCATGGCGAGGAAAGTTCAAGACCGCGTTGATTTTATCAGGGCCTGGACGAATGCCGTCATGGCTAACCAGATGTCCCAATATTTTAATTTCCTTCTTTGCAAAGTGGCACTTCTTGGTGTTGACCTGAAGGCCCGCTGAAGAAAGACACGTCAGGACTTCATTCAGGCGCGTGAGATGGTCATTAAAAGTTGCCGAAAAGATAACAATGTCGTCCAAGTAACATAAACAGGTTCTCCATTTTAGGCCACGAAGTACCGTATCAATCATTATTTCAAATGTCGCTGGTGCGTTACAGAGGCTGAAGGGAATAACTTTAAACTCGTAAAGTCCATCGGGAGTTGCGAAAGCGGTTTTTTCTTTGTCGCCCTCATGCATAGGTATTTGCCAATAACCTGAGCGGAGATCCAAGGTCGAGAAAAATTCGGCGCCTTGGAGAGAGTCAAGGGCGTCATCTATTCGCGGCATCGGGTAGACATCTTTACGGGTAATTTTGTTGAGTGCGCGATAATCAACACAAAATCGTACCGATCCGTCCTTTTTTTAACTAATACTACTGGGGAGGACCATGGGCTTATTGATGGACGAATAATATCGCGTAGAAGCATGTCACTCACATTTTCTTCGATTACTTTTCGTTCCGAGAGAGAAACTCGATAAGGTCGTCTGCGTACGATCGAGTTACCTTCAGTAATGATGCTGTGGTGTGCAACACTAGTCCGTCCCAGTGGTGGGGAAGTGCCATCAAAAATGGCTTGATGGGCTTGAAGCAATTCCAGCAATTCTTTGCGTTGGTGCGGCATGAGGTCCGGACTGATTGTCTTCGACAGCATGAGAAGAGAGACGTGCGATGAATCACGTTGCTGAGGTAGCGGGGAGGTGAGCACCATCATGGACATAGGGTGAGCATCCACTATGCATGGCAGGGAAGTTCCTTTAGTCAGCACGAGGGATTCACGGGATGTGTTCGTGGCAGCTACTATCGCTGAGCCGCTGCGGAATCGTACAAGACTTGATGGGAAGGCAATTCCACGTGCAAGATGATGAGATGGTGCGATGAGTACATCCCCGTCAGCGATGTGTTCCGAAACAACGGTAACAAGCTTTTCGCACTGTGGAGGCAATACAGTATAAACTGCGGCAATGAGGGAATGACGTCCTTCAGAAATGTCAGATGAAAAATCACTGTCTGTCATATGAATGACACGGTCGCCACAAGAAATTAACGCTGAAGCTGTCGACAAAAAATCTCATCCAAAAATCATGTGATGCGCACACGGTGAAAGCACAGCAAACTGCACATGGTGGCGGACGCCGTCTATAACAATTCGAACTGTACACTTTGCTGAAGGATGTAGAGGGACGTCATTTGCTCCACGAAGTTCAGGTCCATCATATGGTGCCATTACGTTCCGCAAACGGTGGCACAAATCAGCGCGAATAACAGAAATTGCAGCCCCTGTGTCAATCAAAGCTTCGACCGGTAATCCTTCAGCTAAAACGGAAATCGTATTGTACGGGCGATGAGGGGGACTTTTGGTAAGTTCGCCGAGTGCAGTTTCACCTCCGGAAACTGCATCGCTTAGTTTTCCGAATGACGGACACGAACAGTTGTTGCTGGTCGAAGTGGAGAAACAGAGCGGCGGTATGGGGAAAGGGACCGGCGTCGGGATACATGGGCACCACTTGGTTCAGACGAGGATACCGGCGGTGGTGAGGATCGACGAGGTGGGCTGGGAATAGGTCGTCGCTGATAATATGAGGGTACGTCACTATCGAAGGCGTCGTAACCACGCTACTCGTTCTGAATGCGTCGACGACAGAAGCGGGATATATGTCCTCGTATTCCACAGTAGTAGCACACTGGGCGAGAGGGGCGCCAAGGTGCGTAATAGGGTGGCGTAGGCTGAGCTGTCGTCACGGCGTTGATGTGGTTGTAAGGCGATGCCAGTTGGGGCGGCGGAACAAAAGGAGGGGGTGATGCTGCGACGTGCGTGTAAGTTGATGCTCGGCGGGGTGCAGGAGGGTCGGACGCCATAGGTCAGGTGATGGTTGCCAGCTCATCTTTAATGATGTTGCGGAGACCAGAGTCATTAGAAGGTACGGAAGAATGATCACAACCGTGTCGACAGACAGGCTTGAGGGCTTGGAGCTCCTCCCGGATGATGGCTCGAATCAGTGCCCGCAGATCTAGATCAGCAGAGGTCGGGCCAGTAGCAATGCCTGGCTGCAGTCGGGAGGACTGCAGCTGGTCGATGCGCTGGCAGGTCGCAATAATGGCGTCAACAGAAGAAGGATTCTGGGCAATCAGGGTATTATAAGCCACAGAATTAATTCAAGATGTGGTGTACGCGTTCAGGTTCCGGCATGGTGGGACTAATACGCCGGCAAAGTGTAAGTATGGCCTCTATGTAAGACGCGTATGACTCATCAGGACCTTGGAGGCGAGAGGCGAGCTTGTTCTTCGCGACCTCAGTCCGAACTGCTGGGTCCGCGAATTATTGGCGGAACTACTGCTTGAATGTGGTCCAGTTAGTGGTGTGGGGTTCACAGTTAATAAGCCAGGTTCAGGCGACCTCAATGAGGTAGAAAGAAACATTCAGAAATTTTAGAGCATCGTCCCACCGGTTGTAGTTACTGCAGCGTTCATAGGTGTCCAGCCAGTCATCGACGTCTTCATCGCGACGACCAGCGAACAGCGGCGGGTCGCGTTGTCGTGTGGGCACAGTCGGAGGGGGTGGTGCAGCCGAGGTAGAGGGTCCTGCCGATTCGTGGGTACTCTCGGTAGACATAACGATGGTGGCAAGCGGTAAACAGCGACCGGAACGTAGCTCCAGCGATGGGCAGTGCACAAAACGGCAAGGGGATCAATTCTCATCTCCACCACTTGTGGAAGAAGGCCAGGTCGAGACGGCAAGGCAAGGAATGCCGTGGCTGGCGTTTATTCCGATGGACAAAACCCAAGCGCGTGCCGGAGCCGGCGCCGCGGGACGGTGATGATGGTATGTACAAATGAAAGAAGATCCGAGGAGGGTTCACAATATATACATATATATACGCATTAATCATTACCGTGTGCGCATGTGAGCGGACATTGTGTGTCGAATTGTTATGTATCTGCATGCCACGCCGAAAATGTACTGCATGAGCGCCACACGCGCCATTATGAAATGATATAACCTCTTCGACAATGTATTATTTGTGGTTTTACGCGCATTTTATTCTATTGTCATTGCAGTGTCACTACTTGTCACATGTCCTTCGATAGCGCATGTATTTAAGCGGAAAGCATAGGCTGCTCTGCGCATTCCTTGACGAAGGCCGGGCCCCGGCCGAAACGTCGGAAATAAACCTTTGTTTTCGTTTGTGCGCCCCTACCTCATCTTATATATATATATATATATATATATATATATATATATATACATGTGCGCGCGTGTGTGTGTGTGTGTGTGTGTGTGTGTGTGTGTGTGTGTGTGTGTGTGTGTGTGTGTGTGTGTGTGTGTGTGTGTGTGTGTGTGTGTGTGTGTGTGTGTGTGTGTGTGTGTGTGTGTGTGTGTGTGTGTGTGTGTGTGTGTGTGTGTGTGTGTGTGTGTGTGTGTGTGTGTGTGTGTGTGTGTGTGTGTGTGTGTGTGTGTGTGTGTGTGTGTGTGTGTGTGTGTGTGTGTGTGTGTGTGTGTGTGTGTGTGTGTGTGTGTGTGTGTGTGTGTGTTTTGCGCCAGCTAGAGTTGTAGCCACTCTCACTGTGGAGACGTCCGGGACACTTATAATGCAAAACCAAGCACGTGGTGTTGTCGACTGACTGTTATATATGCCTGAAATGAGCTGCACATTCTTTTTCTTTACATTTCAAACTTAGTAGAGTGACAGAAATGGCCGTTAATTTGGCTAAGGGAGTGGAGTCCTGTTTTCTTGGAAACTTGTATAACTGACAACTATAAGTGGTAGTTCAATAATACGCTCCCTTTCACCTAATCTGCAGTTAAACTGGGCAAAATCTGTGATAGTAAAGCTTTAGTAAAGGTTCAACAAGAACGACGTCACTTCAAAACAAACAGTTCTGAAAAACATGCAGTCAACACAAACGAAGCAAAGAACGCTACTAACCGCTTTTTCTGCACTAATATTAACTATGTGCATGGTAAATTGATTGTGAATCCAATATGTCTATCCAAAACATCGTTATCAATACTGCTTGCGAAGTGCAGGTAAATATCTTAGCAGGAGAACGCCTTTGCACCACAGACTCTGCGTGCCTATGCTGCGGGTGCTCGTCACATTTCGCTGAATTTTATCGCTCCATGCTACCCCTGCAGCGGCTGCTCTAATGAGATGAAACCTCTTTCTTCTTCCGATATAGCCATCGTTTCACTTTGTACCATACGGATTACGACGACCTCTTCCTTCTGAAGCCGCTCTACGCTTCTGCGGTTCCAGCAACTCTCTGCTCGCAATGCCCTGGGAAGCGATAGCGAGACTCTTTCGCCTTCTTCTCTGTAGCTGCTTAGATGCTTGCCAGACGGTATTGGTACATCTTGCACGCATTTGGCTGACTCTGTTGAAATTTACCAGGTGCCTTCTCAAAAGAAGAAGCACAAAATATGAGCCGACAGCCTGTTTTCCGAAATCCTACTTTTGTCCTTCGTAATGATCATTCGATACCCTACTTTCCCTCCAACGGCATTGTGTTATTATTCAGTGGCATGACGTTTTCATCTTGTTGGCGACTGAAGGCGAAGACACAAGAACGAGAGAGAACGCCACGAGCTCAAACTTCAAACAAGTTTTATTCTTCTCAAGCAGCCCATTCAGACGTCAGAAAAGCGCATAATCAGTTTTGGATGCAGTGTCACCTTTTCTGGTAAGGACTTAATCTTGTTGAACCTATCCTCTCGTGCGGGGTCAAAAAATTACAGGGCTTTTCTTGATAAATGTTATTCTCATAGCTACAAGCAGAGGCGCCTAGTTTAAAGAGAGAAATTATTGAAGCAGGGAAGATAAATTGTTTTGGTCGCGCGTGTGTGAGCACGCCTTCCGTTTTCCTCTGCGATAAAGAGCTCGCATTTCTTGGAAGGTAATACTGTTTTGCGGAACTGTGTACGCGTTCTTCTGCTGTAAAAAATGGGCTGCTGGGAAAGAATATGTTTTTGGAAGTTAGCGCTTGCAACTTTTCTTCCTGTTCTTGTGTCTTCATCTTCGGTTACGCTACACTAATTTGTATTGAAAACCATGGGCAAGCGCCTTAGCTTGTGCGATTCTGACAAATTTGTTTGTTTTAGTCTTTTTTACAATTAATTATTCTGAGCTGCTCGGTTTTGAGCGTACAGTGCATTACGAACTCAGCCAACAGCCATCGACGCCAAGGAAAGCTAAAGGGATTTTTTGTGCGTGCTAATCAGCACGCTAAAACAATTCAATCGTGTAGGAAACTAATTTAATGTTGAATGAAAAACAGGTAGAAGCCGAGAGCACGACGTAATGTTCTTGGAAATATGAAAATATAACAAGTATTAGAACAATACAAATTATAAAAATCTGCACACAACAATACTGTTGGCACAATACAACTCTGAACAACATGCACTTATAAGAAAATATCAGAATGCAGAATAAGCAGTAGAATCCCGTCAGGACGCATAAACCCTAATAACGATATAGTAATTAACCATCATAGGCCAACACCCTTCAAGACTCAACCAAACTATACAAAATCCACCCTACCGGTTCATGTTCAAATTCAATTTCGGCACAAATTGTTCCAAGCTTCACCACATGACCTGGGCTTTTAACAACGTGGACATTCCCAGAATAACAAATCCACATCCCTTGTAGTGGGAGGAAGAGCTCAGTGGCGAAAAACCGCAAGTGCTGGTAAATAGGGCGCTGCTGGCGGTAGGCCTCAATAGAGTCCTAGATAAGGAATCTCCATCTAAAAATTACCAAAATAAAGGAATAGTTTTTTCGTGTTTTTAGTACCGCAATAAGGGGGCATGCAGATTAGCCGCTTGGCTGTTTTCTCGTTTTGTCATCCGGGAAGGAAAGAGCGAAATCCAAATGCCCACATCAAGAAAAGTTTGCCCTATGTATTGTTGATTGTTCTGTGTCGAGTCTTTTTTGATAATGTGTTTTGTTTTCAAGGACGGTGGTTTCTTGCAATTTGATCCTATGCTCTGCATCCTCGAAATGCTCTGTTGTAGGGTGATGTTCCCTTGCGACGTTGCGTTTGTTGTAATCATCGCTTGTGTGTCAGGTTGTTTGAAACTTCTCGATACTGCATAATAAAGTTCTGAATTTTTCTGTCAATAATCGCCAGGGCTTATGACCGGTCATTCACAGGTGCTAAATTTCTGTGCACGGTGCAAAGTTTAGTTTCGTCATACTGCTGCGCCACAATCAGGTATACGGTTCGTAATACAGAAGCTGCTCATTATACTGAAAATAAATGTTGCCGGCGCAGTGCAAACGTGCTCATTTTTTTCTTGGCTACCTTGATTCGAAAGCCTAAATATGACGGCCGCGTATACATTTTTTCCTCCATTGAAGTTTTGGGAAACTTAACTCTCGGTATACCTAGCATATAATGTCGCGCTTGCAAAACAGGCGCCTTTGTTCGGCAACAAAACCTCTCCTTTGTACCACGAAGTGGTGAATTTAGGGCAGAATTTTTGTTGATTTGAACAACGCTAGATATATTTCAAGTACGCGTTTTCTTCTGAAACACCGAGAAAGCAATTTAGAAACAACCACGGCCACTAATTTGTGCCACTTGACAAAGTTTAACGTAAGCAGACTAATTCAAGTTCGTCTAAAGCTTTATGCAACCAGTTTAACGCAGAGGGGGGTGTGCGGACTCCACGGAGTGCGCGAAGCGATTTTCGAGCTCCGTTAAACCCAGCCCCCCCTCCCCCCTTCCTCTCAACCATACACACCCACAAACACAAGCACAAAGGTCGCACGATAGCTCTGACCTGTCTAGACGCAGTTTTGCAGAGATAAATGAACGGAAGTTCAAAGACGACTGATTTCTCGAAGTGGAAGCGGAAACGTAGACCAAGTACGAGAAAGATTTTTTTTTCTTTTTTTTTATACTAACCTATGTAGCTTTGCAGATTCACCTTTTTTGTTTGTTATTTTTGTTTCTTTCTTCATGCTTGTGCTTTATTGTATTGAAAGCATTGCCATTCCGCACGGCTGCTGCTGCCAACAAACGGGTTTTAGGACCTGTCAAGCTGTTTCCGCTGCTTTTTTCCTCGAACCTGTCCGTTTACAACTGTACTTTGCAAACGGAAAATAAAGCACTTACTTACATACATACATACTTACTTACTTTACTTTGCTTTACTTTATTTTGCTTTACTTTACTTTACCTACTTTACTTTACCTACTTTGCTTACTTTACTTACTTTACTTTACCTACTTTACTTTACCTACTTTACTTTACCTACTTTACTTTACCTACTTTACTTTACTTACTTTACTTTACCTACTTTACTTTACCTACTTTACTTTACCTACTTTACTTTACCTACTTTACTTTACCTACTTTACTTTACCTACTTTACTTACTTACTTACTTACTTACTTACTTACTTACTTACTTACTTACTTACTCACTCACTCACTCACTCACTCACTCACTCACTCACTCACTCACTCACTCACTCACTCACTCACTCACTCACTTACTTACTTACTTACTTACTGACTCACTCACTCACTCACTCACTCACTCACTCACTTACTTTACTTACTTTACTTACTTTACTTTACTTTACTTACTTTACTTTACTTACTTACTTACTTACTTACTTACTTACTTACTTACTTACTTACTTACTTACTTACTTACTTACTTACTTACTTACTTACTTACTTACTTACTTACTTACTTACTTACTTACTTACTTACTTACTTACTTACTTACTTACTTACTTACTTACTTACTTACTTACTTACTTACTTACTTACTTACTTACTTACTTACTTACTTACTTACTTACTTACTTACTTACTTACTTACTTACTTACTTACTTACTTACTTACTTACTTACTTACTTACTTACTTACTTACTTACTTACTTACTTACTTACTTACTTACTTACTTACTTACTTACTTACTTACTTACTTACTTACTTACTTACTTACTTACTTACTTACTTACTTACTTACTTACTTACTTACTTACTTACTTACTTACTTACTTACTTACTTACTTACTTACTTACTTACTTACTTACTTACTTACTTACTTACTTACTTACTTACTTACTTACTTACTTACTTACTTACTTACTTACTTACTTACTTACTTACTTACTTACTTACTTACTTACTTACTTACTTACTTACTTACTTACTTACTTACTTACTTACTTACTTACTTACTTACTTACTTACTTACTTACTTACTTACTTACTTACTTAACTTACTTACTTACTTACTTACTTACTTACTTACTTACTTACTTACTTACTTACTTACTTACTTACTTACTTACTTACTTACTTACTTACTTAAGTGGGAGGGAGCGTCTACAGCGTTTCCTTATGCCGGCATTGGTGAGCACTGGCTGCACTGCTAGACTGAGCGAGCGGCGCGGAGGTGAGAGCAGTCTAATCCCTTCCAGTGTCATGCATACCAGCGCCGGCGTGTCGGCTCTTCTCCGTATTCTCTGCAGGCCGTGGTGCGCTGTCTTATCAAGCGTGTCATTTAAGAGACAAATTCATCCTTGGTTTAATTCTAACTCAGCGACCTGCTCCCGGAACTGCTGCAACAGTTGTCTGTACAAGATCGCCGCACAAGAGGCCCACGCACTTCCACTGGTCCACAAGGAATCCTAACATACTGCCCTGCGGTATACTCTCAGGTTCCAATAAATAATAGCTATTATCGCTCTGAACTAAGGTTTTATAAACTTGGAATAAAGTAGGAATGAGCAAAATATGATATCGACTAACAGCAATAAAAAGAGGGACCTGAGAGACAAAGGACCAAACGATAACTTGCAACCAATTTTTATTAGGAGTACGGAAGCGTATATACAGAAGAAAGTGCTCCAAAACAGAGAGAGCGCTTTGTCACGTCTCTTTCACATCCCTGTCTCTTTATTGCACTTCACCGAAATGAGGAAACTCAACCAACTAGGACAAGAAACAGTCTTGCTGTACCTGATTAGGTTAGCGAAGTTTTAAAAAACTATAACTAGTCTCAGTATATTTAGACGGAAAGATATTGGCTGTGCCGGGGTCTCGTCTACAGAAGTCCATTTCTCCAAATCCAATTAATGTCAAATTATCTGCTTTTTAACTGTTGCTTAAAAACAAAGTTTTAACTCGGGACTTATTCATCATTTTGAAAGATACCTATTTGAAACTTTTTCAAGAATGTGCCGTTCAAGTAGCTTCCTTTGCCGGCCTTACAAAAACTTTACCAAGTGGTAGCCTCTGGCGTTAATTAGGCGAAAACAGAAGGGCGCCTTGCATAACCCGCGTATAGGTCCATATTTTTCTCACTAGATAGGTCTTAAAAGCACGGATTAAACAATGAAAAACAATACGTTCCTCTCGTCACCAGCCAGTGTTCTAACGGTTTAACTTTAAGGACCCTTTTCACAGGAAGCCTGGCATCAGCAAAATTGGAGGTGAGTGAAAAATTCTAAATGGTCGAGAAAGACGTGAGGTCACAGCCAAACGGTCAGTGCGCGACTTTCAAACACGCCAGAAGGAGGAGGAGGAGGAAGATGAGGAGGAGGAAAAAGGCAGTGAGGTTAACCCGTAATATAAACCGGCTTACTACCCTGCACTGGAGGAAGGGGGTGAGTGGATATAAAAGTGGTGGGTGAGAGGTATGGGTGAAGTCAGTATAGTCACGTCAACGCCATATCACATCACATCACATCACATCACGTCACGTCACATAACAGCAAAATCACAGCCTATCGATCAGGCCCGTGGTTTTCATGAAGCGGAGCAGTGCATGGGAGTCCTTCACCGCCTACGATCGCCGCGGCCAGTGTCTCAGAATCGTGATTTCACTGAGTGGGCGTTCATCTAGACGCTCCAGCGCACAGCAGAGACACTGTCTTTCAGCAGTGTATGTGCGGCACTCACAAAAATATGGCCTATAGTCTCGTCACACCCGCAGGTTGCACATGCAGGGCTATTTGCCAACACTTTAATCACAAAAGAACCAGAGTTTGTGAACAAGTACCGCTTAAAATCTCTGACCCTGACCTGAAGCTTCGGCTTCCACCTGGCCTGCCCCGACGTGAAGAAACTTTGTTGTGCCACCTGTGGGTTGGTGTTGCATTCAAACATGCCAGAACACCCATTAAACGTTACGGCGCACGTGGAATGAGAGTGACTGGACCATTGCATGTAATGCGACTTTTTAAAGGTCGCCGTGTATCTCAAACGGTTTGCTTTAGAAAGAGATTTATTTGCTTAAAGAAAAAAAAGCGTTTGCTTCAAGCGGGATTCTAACCCAAGCTCTTTGGTTAGTGAGCCAGACGCCCCACCGATTAGGCCAGACAAGTCATGATTATCCGGATTTGCAGGAAGCGTGAATTTATTTTGCGCCTCGCGTGAGCGTAAAATGGTTTCTTGGATTTATGCTTGATGTTTATGTAACTGAAGCCAGTGTTGGGAGGAAAATCGCGTTACATAATATTGGGGTTGAAATCGATATTATTCCTGGTTTTTATCACCTATTGGAGAGTATGCTCGTTTGTATAATGAACTATGCATTCGATCGAGTGACAAGCGCATTTTGCTTCTTGAAAAGTCAGGCAATAGTGCTTTGACAGAAAATCTTAGCGTTTTGTAAAGTATCTTTCAATGTAGGCGAGTTCCACGCAATAGCTCAATGATCAAAACTTGGAGCACTGAGCCGGGCGACCATCCTTTCTGCGCATGTAAAGAAAACCTCAGATCACCGACATTCTCCGCGGCCCTACAAAGCGCCGCCCCTCATAGCCTTACGCATTTTGGAACATTAAACCCGATAAACCATTATAAATCTGGTAAAGAAAACGTCAGCAAATTTTAACTAGACGGCGACCGTGATGCAAACATTTACGGCAGCTGTTTAACAATATGATGTAAAATTTCTGAACTGACGCTTTATTTCATAAGCAAGTATTTAAAATTGCTTATTTTATTTATCCCTCTCCATAATATGGTGCCGGAATCGTGTATTGGAGATTATCTCATGCGATTCTCAAAAGATGTTTGTTAGTTTGAAAGAGCCGAGCACACTTCGAGTTTTCGTTTTGCTCGCGAACTTTTAAAGCTAAACTACATCACAATTTTTTGAAAGGGTGATAACAAAATTCTTTTTGATCATCACGTCACTAACTTGTGTGTACTGGTGGGATCGCCTTAAAATCATGTTATTTTTTCGAGTGAACATATGTCTTGCTTCTCGGAAATTCCTAATTCCGCATAAAGAGCCGTAAGTCGGCATTTAATAAGAATAGATTTTGGAGGCAACTTATCTTTCGTGTGAGTCTAAACGTTACACAGGGAATAATGTTTTTTTTTTTTTTTTTTTTTTTGCAGCGCTTAACAATACTGCATCAGTAATCACCTGATAAGGTCGGTCAACATGCGTCAGTGGAACTAAACCGGTTTTGACTCTCGAGCTGGTCTCCATTCGCTCTCCTGTAGTTACCCTCTTTTCCGTTCAATCAAAAGATGTCGCGTTCACCGATGCGTAGGTGAAGAAGTACCGATCTTTTCGTCCTTTATACGAGCGAAAAATCTCGACAATAGTTGTACCATACTCAAAACCAGCTGAAAGACTCAATGGGACACAATTCCCACAAGTGGAATAATGTTGAAAGAACCCACAGTGTCGAAAATATATGTTTTCGGATCCAGTTTCTTCAGGAAGAACCAGAGAACGGTGGGCGGTTCTTTTTATGATATCAGGACCTGTTTACCAGGAGGAAATTTTTCGTTCAGTTGTGGACAAAGCAGCAGTCTCCAAAATATACAAAACCGATTTTATTTTTGTCAAATTGTCGGGGGCTGAGCCGGTGTATAGGGCCTGGAGTCCGCGCAGTTCTGTGTAAATCTGAGCAACCACTTCCTGTTGTGAAAGTGAGGAATAGCGACATGTATTGAACGTGTCTTGTGCTTTCAGACGATATAAAAACTTACCTTAATCCCTGGAAAAAGATTCGAGCTCCGCACCTGTAGTTTTCGATCCAAACCTTCCAAAATCTGTCAACTAAGACCTCCATTACCAAAACCTAATGTCGTCTTGTCTTGTCAAAATGTTTGTTCAGGGATAAGTGAAAAGCTGCCAGTAAGAAGCCCGCGTTCTAAAGTTGTACTTCTTTCGTGCCCGCCTGCTGGGTTGCGCACGTCTTTCAGCATTTTTAAAAGACTGCCTTTTGACTTGGTTCTAAAGGCCTTACGAAGCGTAGCCGATCACTTATAGATCAATTTGTGAGTGTAAAGTTTGTTCCTAGAGACTATCGGCGTAAGGTAGCACCGTTGTTAGCCATTTGTTCCACTTTATTGATATTCAGCCTTCAATATCAAACACGCGCACAGCATTAGATGTTATTGTACGATATGATTCGTCTTTGGCTTATTTAAAAGATGCTACGCTCACTGAGAACAGTACTCCAAGTATGTTATAGTGGTCGGGATAACACGGGAAGCGAGGAGGAAAAGTCACGTCAGTAGTTATTGCTCTAGTTCACGTGGTAGGGATATCACGGGAAGCGAGGAGGGAAAGTCATTTTAGCAACTTATTTGCTCTAGTTCGTAAATTTATTCGTTGAATTTGAGTCGACGGCTATGAAAAACCCTTCTAGCCTTATAAAATTACTTTTATATCCAACATCGCTAGTCGCACTCAGAAAACAACAAAGGTTTCGCCGAATAATAATACATTCTGCTGAGTGAATATATTTTCCACGTTCCGATATTATGCAGTGCGATTATCATTCTTTTGGAGATTTATATTTAAACCCTGACTGACGATTACGATGCTCGGTAATAAGCAAATGGAGCTCAGCTCGCGTGTCACTTCACTCGGAACAGTCAGGTGTCGCCAATGATGCCTTTGCCAGTCGGCATTAGTTTACGATCCCCGGAAAGCGCGGGAAAGCGTCCTCACTCACCCTCTCCGGAGGAAAATGAAGCAAGGAAACACACTTGGAGGAAAAAAAGAATGAAGGGGAAGCCGTTACGTCACGTTTCTTGAATCCTGACGTGAAGGCTCTTCCTCGACAGGTTGGTCCCGCCCCGGCGCCGTCTCAACATATTTGTGCATGCGAAACTAACGCCGCGAAGTTCAGAGGAATGCAGACAACACATGAGATAAAGCGGCACCAAGAAATCCCAGTAGCCCAGTAGCCCTTGTGACTTCCACCGCATGTTTTGTTACGCAGCTCAGATAGCGAAGACCTCCACTAGATGTTTGTTCCTCTATTGGCATGCAGCACAGTACCGCTGAACAAGCGGCTCAGATCACAGGCTGGTAAACTTACTTTCAAAACCTAGGTTCGACACACTGCAGCCCCTCTCCGACCCACAAAGCTGCGGCGCCACGCATCTTCTGGCACAGTGGGCTCAAGTCGTGAAGGAACTCGCAGAAGAGGAGGAGTGGGAAGAGGACTGTTTTAACACCACAGGGATTGCGTCAATAGAGGTGCGGAAGCAATAAATTGGCCCCGCAGGGCCGCCTGGCAGAAGCACCAATGAGAGTTCTGCTCAGTGACGAGGTTTGTTGATAAAGCGCTGCACCGCACCGAGCGTCAGGACGAGACACCTCTGAGTGTGCCTTGCGCTCTGGACGCTCCAAATCTCTCGCCGTGTAAGACCTTAAGCACCCCATGAGTAATCTCTTCACTATATTATTTCTGCTTTCCTCACTGGCTCTCCAAGGAGATCTCCATAAACCTTAATGGTCGGAGAGAATCCTACATCTTTCCTTACCTAATCAAGTAAGCTTAGGGCGGTCTAGGTCAAATTGTGAAGAACTACTCTTTTTTTTTTTCACTTTTGCGATAAGCAACGAAATTACTACCGTAATGTCTTGAGTGATTGTCTAACCCCAAGTTATTTCCCTCCCCTAATTTGGGAAAAATATTGATTGTTGCAGAACCACCGAGTCATCGCCCACCTCTAGGAAATGTAAATCGCGCGTCTCGCAATTAATGAAAAACAGCATTCCTGACCCCGTGTCAACAACAAAGAACACCTCAAAAAAGAGAAGCAAAGTTACTATTTTGTTTATGGTGAAATGAGGGTCAAAGGTCAAAGCACGGTTTTTGTCTACAGAGCTCGCTTTAAATGGGCTCAGCGCGCTTGTCATTTCGGCAACTTGTAACTCAGATGTCTATGGCACGGTTGTTCATTCGTTTTTTGTTTTTTTTTTGTCTTTCTACCTATCTGCGCTATTTTTCTTTGTGTTTCATTTTCGTATTCCTTTCGCTTTTAGGTTCAGGCGAATCGCCGTCACGGCTCCCGACTGTGCTGTTCTTGAGCTGCCCTGACACGACACAAGCAATGGATTTTGCGAACAGTAAAACGTCGTTTTATTAGCCTTGCGAACCCGATAACACCCCGTGATTAAGCACGAGTATATGTTTGGTTAAGCCACGCTAGATACGAAGAAAATACTCCTTTTGGTTACTTTTTTTAACTCTAACCTCCCTTTTTCAGTCGAGTTCATGTGGCGGATCGGGCAACGACCCTCGGGGTATTGCGGTATTCATGTTTCTTTCTGACGACTTACATAAATGGAGCCAGAAGTAACAAATGCAAAGGAAAGCATAGGGAATTATTTTGTTTTATATCAGTATGCACTCTCGATTAAGCGTGTAATTAATTAAATCCAAAATAGAACAATGTGGAACGTCAAAGTCGTTGCCGTAGCTCTGTTGTAGAGTATCGGACGCGAGGTTCGAAGGTCGTCAGTTCGGATCCTTTCTGTAAAATCTGGTGTTCTTTTCTACTTTCTAGTCAATTACCTCCACATTTATAATTCCTTCACACTGATATAAAACAATCCCTTATGCTTTCATTTGTGTGAGTGGCTGTTGGCTCCTTTCTTATGTATGTCAAACTAACCCTCTAATTTTCTTTGCATTTTCTTGCGGATTAGGATTCCGAAGCCTTGTTCGTCAAAGCAGGCACTTTCATGTGGCAACTTTTTCCTTTCCCCCAGTGCTTCTGGTGTCCACTAGATTTGTCGCTACGCCTCTGATGCGTTTGTTTCCTGCACTTTGTGTAAAGTACAAGGAATGACGGAGAGCAACTTTCCAGGGCATATGCAATAACTAAAATCCTATTTTGCGCAAGAAATATATCATGCCATGATTCCTCACGACAACCTAATCTTACTTACTGGTTAGTTTCCTGGCTTTTTTCCTCCATTGGGAGTCAACGCTTTTTAGGCATAGGTATTTAAATACTTTAGCTGCCTATCTGTTACTGTTCAATTTCCTCAGGCGTACCTCATATAATATTTTACTCTGAGCTTCCCGTACATCGAAAGGTACCCAGCGCACATCTCCTTGTACCGCCTCATTTGTGGTTTTGCCGTGGACACCTAGTGCTAATCTCTGATTTATTTCTAATGTCGACTGTACCTCTGATTTTAGGCACAAAACCGCATTTCCGAAAGTAGGTCCGGGCACCACAATTCTTTTCCAAATACCCCTCAAAACCTCATACCTGTTGTATCCCCACAATGCCCTATGCTTCATTATCTCGGCATTCCTTCACCCTTTGGCCTTAAGTGATTGCTCATGCTTACCAATGTATGCCAATCCTTCGTTTACCCATACCCCCAGATATTTATATTCTGCTACTCTGGGTATTTCATGGCCTTGTATTTTAAGACCCTGATCAGTTAAGCCGTTGGAAATCATTAGACCCGACTTAACGGCGCTAAAACTGAAGCCTAGAGTGTCCCATTCGTCTCCGCAATACTTAAATAGAGTTTGCAATTCTTCCAGGCTCTCAGCTAGCAGCACAATATCATCTGCATACATCAAACCGGGGAGGCGGTGCTGTACCGCCTTTCCACCTAATCTATTTGACAGGTTAAAACCTAGGTTACTGTCTTGTATCCTCCGTTCTAGGTTTATCATATAATGCATGAACAGCAGCGGTGATAGAGGACAGCCTTGTCTTAATCCTTTGCATACCTTGACAGCTTCCGTTCTTCTTATCCCTTCATATGCAATTTATACTTTGTTATCCGGGTATATTTCCTGTAGGAACTAAGTTCTCTCATAACCGATACCTTCTTTTAATATGTTCCACAGGAGTTCCCTGTTTATGTTGTCGTACGCCCCGTTCATGTCCAGGAAGGCTAAATACAAAGGTGTATTTTCCACTCTAGATATTTCGATGCATTGGGTAAGCACGAACAGGCTATCATCTAAGCGCCTACCATTTCTAAAGCCTTTCTGAAGTTCTCCGAGTATCTTGTTACTTTCCACCCATGGTCGTATCTTTAATTTCACCTCCTGCATGGCCGACTTGTACATAAGAGATGTTATGGTAATCGGCCTGTTCGATTTTATGTGCATTCTTTCTCATTTCCCTTTATTACTTCTTGGACTAAGTTCATTATTCAGCTTGATCGGAATGCCATCTATTCCTGTAGATGTGTTTTTAGGATTATTTTTTTCTGCATTTTTCAAGTTTAGATGGGTGAATTCTAAGCTGCTTTGTATTCTTTTATCTTGTGTTGCTTTCTGATTGGTGGAGATTACCCTATCATCGCTCTTAAATGCCACGGCTATACCTGATGCAATGTAGCTCACTGCGTTGTCTCCATTTAAACAATTTCCTTCGTTATCTGTAATCCGGTCCTGCTATCTTTGATTCTTTTTACCTAGCCAGCTTATATGGTTCCAGAAGTTTCTTGCTCCGCCTCTAGAGGTATCGTGTATTCAAGCCATCCAGCGATCGGTGGACTGCTTTATTTTACTTTGGACGAGGGCCTCTACCTCAAGTTTCTTTTGTCGATATGATTCCCATTTTTAGTCAATTTCCTCCTGAGATACCTGGGCTTTCTTTGCCTCTCTGTGTTCCCTTGAAGCGGCCCGTCGTTGTTCAATGGCTTACCTGATTTCCTTACTCCACCAGCTCTGTGGCTTCCTCTTTCCATTCCAGCGGTTTGCTACTTTACTTTCCTTAATGTTCAGTAGTTCTACCGGTTCATAATCCCAGTCTTCCATGGGGCTTTTCTCTATTGCTTCCTCTACGTCTGCTGTTATCTGCGCTATTTGATCGTCGTTTAATTTTGCGTTTACGTTTTGTCTAAGTTCCATTTCTCTTTTCATCAAGGGCCCCATCTGCAGACTAATACGTTTATGATCACTTCCCAGACTACACTCCCCTTCCTCATCTATTTCCATCTTTGCGACCTTGCTATAAATTCCCTGCGACATTAGACAATAGTCAATGGTCGTCTGCCTGTCGCGGAATTCCCCCGTGATTTGTTCTTCGCATTTTGTTTCTCTATTTACTATAACTAGGTCGTGTCACTCACAGAAGTCTAGCATTAGCTTCCAGTTACAATCCGTGTATCCATCCAGATCGTCGATATGGCCGTTCATGTCCCCCAGCAGAATAATATCGTCCCGCTCTCCAAACTAGCTTATATCGTCACTGAGACATTCAACGAGATCCTTGTTTTCTTACCTGCATTGGTGTCCTGTTCCTAAATAAACTACCCATGTCTTTATGACAGCAATTGTTCCTGATATCCAGATATGTTCTTTACAAGATGATTTTATTCTTTGCTAATTTGTTGTATGGCGTATTAGCATACCTACCCCTCCAT
This sequence comes from Amblyomma maculatum, assembly GCF_055883805.1. Taxonomy (NCBI): domain Eukaryota; kingdom Metazoa; phylum Arthropoda; class Arachnida; order Ixodida; family Ixodidae; genus Amblyomma; species Amblyomma maculatum. The sequence continues at coordinate 58,205,658 of NC_139352.1, forward strand.
CCTTTTTTCTGTTCTCGTTCTGTTGCACCCTTACCAGACGTAGCCTTCTATAAACAGAGGATCTGCTAGATCCCAGAGATGAGTCTCGCATAGAGCGTACACGCCTATTTCGTCATCCTTCAACTGCTGTTCTATCTCTAGCCATCTCGCTCTTTTTCTACCTCCTTGTATGTTTATGTAGCTGATCCTAGTGTTAAATCTCTCTTTTGTACTTTTCTTTCTCGACCTCCTCCTTGCCATTTTTTGGGGCTCAGCCTCCGTTATTACGCTTTCTTCTGATTCACTTCTAACTACCTCTGTGCCCGGAGCCCTGCGCACGGAGCCCTAAAAAAGCTACAGCCCTGCCTGCCAGGCGCCAGCCGATCTCTGCTCCCAACCTTCTGTTAAAATGAATACCATCTCGCTGAAAAGCCCTGCCAAAACCTGCTTTATGCATCTGCCTGTTTACCCCAACCACTTCGAAACGCTTCTCTGGGCTTAATTTTCTATCACCACGACCTTTTCAAGCTTTCCGTTCGATCCTACACCTCCGGTACTGTGCATACAACTATCGGCGCTTACTGTGTTATCTCCCTGATATCATCCACTCCCTTAGCTAAACTTTCCACCACTCCGGCAGCGTCACCATTTAAGACATCGTTTAACCCCGCGGCTACTATCACCATATTGCGCTCTGCTGAATTTTTCAACAGCCTATTTTTACTCTCTTTCAGCACTGCCCCCATCGTCATCCCTGCGAAGGTTCCAACTAACACTCGCTTACCACCCTTTACACGTTCCATGATATCTCGCTTGTACCTGCTCATGTTAGAAACCCCGGCGATAAGCACCTAGGCATTCTCTCTCCCTCTCCCAACTGTTGGCTCCTGCTTTCGGTAATCTGTGTTCTTTTCTCTGGGATTTACATTCTTCCTGACTTCATTTTTTTTCGACCTCTTAGTAGCTGCTTCTAAATAACTGTTGCTTCGGATCCGCCTGACCTAATTTGCTTATGTCTCCCATGCCAGTGCTGGTCCCAGCCCCGTGGCTGGTCCGCACTAGAATGTTCGCCCTCGTTGTTTCCAAGCGCAAAGTCCGCCTGACCTACTTTGTTTATGCCTTCCATGTAAGTGCTGGTCCCAGCCACGTGGCTGGGACCTGGAATGTCCGTCCTCGTTGTTTCCAAGAACAAAGTCGGCCATTTTTGTTTCCATTTGAGGAAGCTGTCCTAGCAGTTTCTGATTTTCTGCCCCCTTAATAAACGTACTTCATTTTCTAAATCATCCACACGAGACACTAAACCACCCATTTCTCGTTCAAGTCTATCTAGGCGCGCACTCAGCACGCAACACCGACACAAAAAGTCACTGCCTTCCGCTTCATCTACAGAGTCAAAACGCCTTTCCTTGAGATTAACCTGCGCCTCACACTGCGTACACTTTACCTTCTTTAGATTGTACCTTTTAAACATGTATCAACTGAACTATTTCTACTACGAATTCTCAGAATATACAAACTGCAAAAGGAAGACACAAAAACAACTAGCAAACACGCGTTACAATAAATTCTGCGAATGCCAATAGCGTAGAAAAAAAGAATATTTATCCAAACAAAATAATTAAAGAAATAACGCCGAGAAAACGTAGCTGCTGGCAAGAAAAACCAGGCCACTAGGACAAAGAGCTAAAATTTATGCTTTAGGCTGCACCTAACCTAACTAGCTGAAAAATAAATAAAGTTAATAATAGAAAGAACTCATCTATTTGACGCTTTCGGAAGCTCCCGCTGTCGCCAGTCCGTCCGTTTTCGGTAGCCACGTGCAATCGGAGGAGCGATGGAACACGTGTCCGCACCACACGGTTGTCAATTGTAAAAACTGCATTGCTGCGCTCCTGCCGCAATTCGTCCGATGGAGAAGCTAAGGAAAAGTTCGTCTGAAGCACGAATTGCACTCGCCTGTCCTCTATTCGCTATCAAGCCTGTCTCGTCGCTTGCTTTCCAGTGACGCTGTTATCAGACTCACGGAAGCCGCTGAGGTTCTGTGCGACATTCGCCGCCAGTCTACGTAGGCAGGCGCAATGAATGGCATTCACCGGCGCATTTTGCACCGCGCCCTATCAACGATGGTGACATAGCGATTCAGAAGCAGCAATGAGCGTCAAAAACTGATCCTACCAAAGCAAGCGACGAGGCATGCTTGATAGCGGAGGAAGGATAGGCGTGGGCAAAATGTGCTTCAGACGCAATTTTCATTAGCCGCGTCATCGGGAGCAATCGCAGGCTGATGGAGCAGCGATAAACATTTCCGTCGCTCCGTCACGCGCTGGAGGTTCCGCGAACGTTTGCTGCTGACAGTGCATTGGAATATAAGGGGCGCCGAGTGCCGTCAGTGGCACTCAGAAAGAAATTAACAGCGATATTAAAAATTTTCGTATGTTCTAAATTTACCACGTTCGCATAACGCTTGAAAGCAATAGCGCACGACAGCATCAGGGCTCACACTTGAGTAATGTGCCTCCATACATATATAAGCGATTCCTGCTGTTCTTGTGAATGTCTAATGAAAATTGGCGAAAGGTTTACGTGCACCCGAAGCCCGAATATAGTCATATCGTGGCACACTCTATGGACTTAAAGCGCCCATTACCGCTTTACGTTTCTCCTACTTTCCTCGCTAATTTATCAACTCTAAGTACCCTAGGTACCCTATCAGAGCTCATCCTCGGCCTCTTATATTACTATTTGTTCTAAACATTTTCTTTCCTCATTCCTAATTCCAGTATAACCCATGTCACAGGAGCCAAAATCGCAGTCTTGATGTGTGATCGAATGCTGCGGGCGACTTTCAGTATGCCTCGTTCTTAGATGTCTTTACACGTCGGCCACGTCTGCCCTACGCCAAAGCGGTCCGCATTCAAGAGCAAGACACTGAGACTGTGCAACTGCCTTATATTTACACAGGAAGACCTTGATTCAAAGCTCTAATACTGTCTCCATAAAACTCGCCCTTGTATATTCAAGCGCATCACTTAGTTTCTCATTCACAACAGTCTCACCTGGCCATAGTCAGCCTCAGGTGCACATTTATATTGAGTATATAATGACACGTCCGCGCAAGGCTAGGTCTCGGTTTATTGTGTCTCTCACTTGATCCAATTGTTAACCAGCAAACAAGGGTCAACTAGGACACTCGTGAGGCAGGCTTGAAACATAGAAAAGGGGCAGTGGGCATCTCCAAGAATATACTGTGTCTGAAAAAGTGAGTTCAATCGTTCGAATCCGATGTGCGCTGTCAACGCTGGTCATGTTCTTCGCCATGACGACGAATGGTAATATGGCAACACGAGAGTAAATACACTAGGAGAAGCATTGTTCTGGTCCCTTCTTCATCCCGGAGAAAGATGCAAGTCCACCAGATGGCAATGAGTCCTTTGTCTCCTCCAAATAACGATCAGGTCTTATTATCCCATGTATCACGTTCACACTCGGCTCAGCTCCGTAGAAACAAAGAAGAGCTTGCGGTCCCGCTCGTCGTCGGACTTCTCGTCTAGGCGCGATGCAACGGTGGCAATGGGCTCGTCAGGCGGCCGTCGCGGTTTTCTGCTCCACCTCCTGTGGGCGCATGCGCAGTAGACGCTGACGAGTACCGCCAGTGTTGCAGCCAGGCAGCAAGCTACCAAGACAATGCTCACGGTCAATGTCCAGCTTCCACGCTGCGTGGTCTGGGTTAACTCTGCGAACAATAGAAAGCAGTGCAAGAATAATTTAGTTTCTGGCCGTTCAGCAAATTCCTTGAAGAATGGTGTTCATGACTGGTGTAGAACTTGTACTGAAAATTGGCACTATGGATAAAAAATATCAGCTAAAGTGTCTGAGGAATTTCAGGAACAAAAGCTATGTCTTTTTTGGTAACAAAAAGAGACATTGCAAGGTTCGTTGGATATTGATATTAGTCACGATTTGTAGAGACCAGTAAAGAAATCAACCGATGCATTCTTGTGAATGTGATAAAAGAAAAAAAAATGAAATTTGTGCGCCTTATACACACCGAATTAGAGATGTTGAAAGGGGAAGGCTTCAAGAGAAAATTCACAAAAAGGAGCTGAGAAGAGACTCCCATCAGGAGGCCCCAAAATCCCAGTCACCAGTAGACCACCCTTCCATCGTCAGACGCAGATGTTATGTAGCACGCTTGTTCCCTAGCCTCCCTAGCATTCCCCATGTCGAGGTCAGATTGTGCACGTGTTGAATTCATGTCACAAGGCACCTGCGGCAGGATGCAGACGACGCGATTTAATACAAGAAAGCAATTAATGCTACATGTTCACCTTCCTTTACCCGTCCGTGCGCCCATATTTCAAAGAAATTGCTATGTCGCCTGGACCATGTAGGTTTATTCAGGAACAGTAAAAAAGCATTAGAATTGAAGCTAAATTTCTCAAGAAGCCTCCTGTAACCAAAAGAAACTCAGCTTTATAGGATAGGGTGGTATATATGAATTGGGCCCAAGCCTTCAAAAGATGGAATTCATTTGGTTTGGTTTGGTTTGGTTTTCGGGGTTTAACGTCCCAAAGAAACTAAGGCTATGAGAGGCGCCGTAGTGGAGGACTCCGGAAATTTCGACCACATCGGGTTCTTTAACGTGCACTGACATCACAGCACACGGGCACATTTTTTCTCGAGGGAATTTGTGTGTGTGTGTGTGTGTGTGTGTGTGTGTGTGTGTGTGTGTGTGTGTGTGTGTGTGTGTGTGTGTGTGTGTGTGTGTGTGTGTGTGTGTGTGTGTGTGTGTGTGTGTGTGTGTGTGTGTGTGTGTGTGTGTGTGTGTGTGTGTGTGTGTGTGTGTGTGTGTGTGTGTGTGTGTGTGTGTGTGTGTGTGTGTGTGTGTGTGTGTGTGTATGTGTGTGTGTGTGTGTGTGTGTGTGTGTGTGTGTGTGTGTGTGTGTGTGTGTGTGTGTGTGTGTGTGTGTGTGTGTGTGTGTGTGTGTGTGTGTGTGCGTGCGTGCGTGCGTGCGTGCGTGCGTGCGTGCGCGCGCGTATTGCAAGACGAGGATGCTATGCGAAGGTACTCATTACAAAACGTCTTCTCTATTTATGCAAAACGGCATTAAAAGTTGCAACACTAGACATATATTTATCGTTTTATGAGTACACAATAAGGTGATAGTTGAAAACAAAAAGTTATAAACGGTGCCGGGGCTGGCCACCGCATCAATCGACCGTTTCTCCGCGCGGCGTCCATCTCCTCTCCCTTCGCCTCACCACCGCGGGCATCAGCTTCACAAAGGGAAGGGCACCATTGAGAGAGAAAGGGCAGACACAAATAGGGGCGAGCCTCAAACATCCTCACGGCTACGGACTTTAACACGATGTATAACGGTTTTATATTTTATTCTATTCTACCCTATCCTTTCTCCCTGTCGCTCACCTCTTTGATTTCAGCTCCATTTCTCTTCTTAATCCCTTTATTACCGCCGCCCCAATTTTGGTGCTCCATTAGTTGAGATAGCTGATACCGGGGTGGCAAAAAATCTTTTCAATTATAACCGTTATATTTTTAACAAATTAACACAACTACTTTAACTACTTTAAAAATTTGTCTATACGAAAGGACCAGTGCAGTATCTGTCGCACTTGTGGGTGGACACCTGAACCTCCTAGCAAACTAAGCACACTCGTCCACGCACGCACGAGCTTTCAGCAGTCCCGATTGTTTTCTTGATGTGTGTTTTTACGTGTCCGGTTGGCTCGCTAGGTGAGTAATATGCCTGTAAGTTTGAGTGCGCCAATGGAATATCGTCCTGATTGCTTATATCCGCCGGACAATGCTACACCTTGAACACAAGAGAAAACCAAATACAAAACAAATGCTTCCACACAGACACCAATAACAAGAGAGGATTTTATGTCGTACACGGTGCACCACCGCTGCTACTACCTGGCTAGTTACGAGTGGTGTGATGAAAGAGCGCGAAAAGGTTTCTTTGGTGACAGCAGTTAGTGCTTTTCCTTGCGTATATGCATGAGATCGGAAAATATAATAAGAAAACATTTCCTCATGTCGGTCCATCTAGGTTTAGGACGAACTGGACCACCATTATTGCTTCTTTACTGTGTGCCTTTTGCACAGCACGACATGACACTGCACTAATAATAAAAACAAAGAAGCAGGCATGGCGCAATCCACAAACTGGAACCTAGTCGTTTATTTCACCAATCCAGGCATTTACTTGAGCTTTTATTTCACAACCAACCCTCAAAAAATCAAGCTTCCAAAAACCAAAACTCGCGCAGCACACACAGACCCTATTCTTGCATGTTGGTATACTGTATTGCAAAGCCGCTTTCTGGATGGCAACAAGCTATTCCATATTTTTGTCTAAAATTTTGAGCAGGCCACCCGTGTCTCAGTAGTGTCCTGCCATTCTGGAGCGCGCCAAAGACAGGTACGCTGTCTGCATTATCTCGACATAAGTATTTAATGCAACGTATGCATACCTAATTTTCTGAACGCAATTCCAAATGATATCCACTCCCAAAAATGCAAAAGGAAGTGTCATGGTCTGTTGGTTCCGGCCGCTTTAAAGCGCACCCCAATGTAAAAGCCTTCTTGTGAAAAAAACTTATTAACCGAAAATATTCCGACACCTAACTTTAAAAATTTATTTCCTCCTAGCTGCTCCGTTTTAAGCAGCCTTGTGCGCCTCGCCACCGGCGCGAGCCCTGCTCATGTAGAGGGCTTTTGGCATATCCTATTTCGAGCACGCCGTTGGGCATTCATTAAGTGAGGCTTTCGCGAATGCGCTTCGTGTTCGGTACTAGCGCCTTCCCTGGTTCTTTTTCATGCTTGGTCATAGCCATGTTTTCAGATGAATGAAAGAGAAAGAAACCTCACGTTATTTTTCTTTGTTACGAAGTTAAAGCAAATGACAACACTAAAGTCAGAGCTGGCATTGTGCGAAAAAGGGATACTGTTTATTTATTGCCTATTGCGAAACGCGGAACGTGAGGTAGCAAGCTTATATCGTATTAGTAATCTTCATGAGATAACATACAGCAAAAATGGAAACACTCACCGCGTTGTCCCTTCAGGGTCTGGGCCGGCCCGAGGGTTCGGACATGTGTGCGGTAGGTCGAATTTGGAGGCATCCGAACCTCGACGAAGTAGTCCGTGGAAGGGCGCAGCCTAGTGACAAACATGGGGCCCATGTCGCGGCTCCAGAAGCTTCTTTCGGAGCGGTTGCCTCTCCCTGTGTCGAACACGTCTACCCGTAGCCGCTGCTCCTGCCATGACGCTTTCGTCCTTGTGTCGTTGACTGACGGTGACCAGCAGGTCAGAGAGAACGACGTGTCCGTGTTGTTGCCCACACTGCATGCCAGCCCGGGGAAGTCATATTCT